>NW_006209326.1:244452-246524 GCF_000334495.1 Tupaia belangeri chinensis | reverse complement strand
CCTCTTTTAGAAAATCAAAAAAGGAAAGTAATTGTTTGATTCTAATTTTAACTCTGTGTGTCCTAAGAGCATCATTAAGCCCCTGAACAAATAATTCATGCTTACTCATTTGCTGTCCCATAACTGCACACTAGGAAGTTAGTCAGTAATCTCTGTATTACTTTAAGTAATCTCTGTATTACTACTTACCCTTCCACTTCTACCAGGTCAGGATTTCTTCACAGTGCACTTCGCCCTGATCCTCTACTCCAGGGCTCCTCGTCCAGGTACCACTTGTCCTGACCCACAGGACAGTTGAACGGGTACCTGGGTGAGGTCGGTTAAAAAGGTTTTTGGGGACCCACACATACACAGGCTCACAGAACTCCCACAGACATACACAGAGTGGAGACCAGATGAGGTGCTGATCAAGTCTTTGTTTATTGCAGAGCAAACTGTGCTTTATATACAGGCTGGTGGGCACTGATTGGTTGCCCGAAAAGAGATACAACAGTATGAGCCAATCATTGATGTGGGTGGATCTCCCATTGCCTAACAACAGTTGGTCACATGATTTCTGAGACATGGTTTGCTCAATGAGGAAGTGAAACCTAAGGTTTCTAAGATGGCAGATAGCTCTCAAGATGGCTTCCATATGCAATGCTCTCCACAGCAGAGGGTCAAGAAATATGAGCAGCCAACAAAAGGCCTCTTCCCCAAGGGAAATGATCAAGCCTAAATCATTGACTGTCAATACAATGGACACAGTGGACATTCCAGATAAGGAATTCAGAATATTTATAGTGACCAAACTAACTGAGATGGAAGAGAAAAGAGACAAGGAGCTCCAGGAGATGAGGAAGTCCTTTCATAATTTAAAAGAAGAAATAGATACCTTAAACAAGAACCAGATAGAACTTCTAGGGTAGAAGAATGTGATACATAATATCAAAACCTCCCTTGAAAGCATTAAAAGTAGGTTAGATCAGGCATAAGATCAAATCTCAAATGTAGAAGACAAAACATCTGACTTAGAAAAAAGTATCAAGAAGACAGAAAACAACCGAGAAAAGCAAGGATAATATACAAGGAATACTGTATACCATTAAGCCCCCTAACATCTGGATAATTGGTATCCCAGAAAAGAAAGAAAATAATAAGGGCATAGAAAATTTATTCTATAAAATCCTAAAAGAAAACTTTCAAAACCTAGAAAGGCATTCAAATATACAGATCCAAGAAGTACATAGGACCCCAAGTAGAATCAAACGAAGGAGAACCTCTCCAAGGCACATCATAACCAATCTGGCAAAAACAATAGACAAAGACAAGATACTAAAGCTGGCAAGAGGGAAACATCAAGTTACTTACAAAGGTCACCCCATCAGGCTAACATCGGCTCTCTCAGCATAAACAATGCAGGCAGGGAGAGAATGGGCAAATATAGTCAAAGTCTTGAGTGAAAAACAATTTCAACCTAGAATACTATACCCAGCAATATTATCCTTCATATGGGAAAAAAATATAAAAACATTCTCAAATAAACAAAATTTGAAGGAATTTACCAACTCCAGACTAGCTCTTCAAGAGGTTCTGAAAGGAGCACTATGCCAGAAAAACTAAAAAGTCAGGCAGACACTTATATGAGAACAAAAAGCAACCAAGAAAATGGTTCGCTTTATGATAGGAACAGGTATCACAATATTGATAATTACATTGAATGTCAATGGATTAAATTCTCCAATTAAGTACAGATTAGTTTACTCTCTTACACTGCTGGTGGGAATGTAAATTAGTCCAACCACTGTGGAGAACAATTTGGAGATTCCTCAAAAGTCTACAAATAGAACTACCATATGATCCAGCAATCCCATTCCTTGGCATCTACCCAAAGGACAGAAGAATTCTTCATTGGAAAAGTGCTTGCACATCGATGTTTATTGTAGCACTTTTCACGATTGCTAAGACATGGAACCAACCCAAATGCCCCCTTATGGATGAATGGATTGAAAAACTGTGGCACATATATTCTATGGAATACTATCCAGCAATAAAAAAAAAAAAAAAAAAAAAAAAAAAAAAAAAAAAACCCT
>NW_006209326.1:212256-244266 GCF_000334495.1 Tupaia belangeri chinensis | reverse complement strand
CCAATTAAGAGACATAGGCTTGCCAAATGAATAATAATAATAATAATAATAATAATAATAATAATAATAAAGCAGAAACCCTCTATCTGTTGCCTACAAGAAACTCACCTTATGGATAAAGACATACAACATAGACTAAAAGTAAAGGGCTGGAAAAAGTTACTCAAGGCAAATGGAAATCAAAAAAGGACTAGAGTACTGATATTGTTTTCAGACAAAATAGATTTCAAGACAAAGACTGTAAGAAGAGACAAAGAAGGGCATTATATAATAGTAAATGGGGTAATCCAGCAAGAAAACATAATGCTCATAATATCTATGCCCCCAACTCAGGTGCATCTAAATATGTGAAGGAAAGACTGCTGGAGCTAAAGGAGAGACAGAGAGAAATATTATAATTGTTGGAGATCTCAATGCCTCATTATCTCCTTTAGACAGGTCTTCTAGGCAGAAAATAAATAGAGAGATACAGGACCTAAATGATACTATAAATTGAATGGGTTTCACAGGTACCTATAGAACTTTCCACCCTAGGTTCGCAACATACACGTTTTTCTCATCCTACCAAGGAACCTTTTCAAAGACTGACCATATGTTAGGACACAAATGAAGGCACCTGAGTCTATCATATCTGTTTTGTTCTCAGTCCATTTCACTCATCTCTTATTTCCTGCAGATTCTGTCATGTTTCTTTAAATACAGAGCACAAAATGGCCACTTCAAAATGCTACTCACAGTTAGTGTGTCTGTGGGAAGTTTTGCAAATAAAATCTTACTTCTATGTTCATGCTCTCACATGGCTACATACAGAGAGGGTAGAAGGCATGTTCATGGTAGACTCTTAGTGCCTTCAAGTGTCCACATCAGCAGGCCCCGTCCATCTTCAACATCCCCTGATAGCTTATCTTTCTCCTTCTTCTTGTATTCCTTTGCAAGTCATTCACTTCTCTAGATACTCTCACAGCTTCCACTCTGTCTTCCTCTAGGACTCTGTTGAAATATTGTGTTGCCTGTCACTTGTACTATCTACCACCAAGAAAAAGCATTCATGGACACTCTCTCCCATCTGCATAGTTTCATGTTTTTCAAAGCACTTGCTTATATCTGATACACTACATGATTCTTTTTTAAAAAGGGTATGTAGAAAATTTTATTTAACTTCGAGAGGCTTTTACTTTCTTGAAAGAGAAAGGCCCTACTAAAGTTTAGTAAATTGTTTAATATGATAATATTTAGGTTGATTTTTACAAGTTTCAGACATTAAATATAAGGAAGTTAATAGTTATTCTGATTGGCATACATGATCACAATCAGAATGGCAAAATAAAGCAAAGAATAAAGCCTAACACCCTGGAAAAGGTAATAAGTTGCATTTTCCTTTTTTTTTTGGTTATGTATTTTTATTTTTTATTATAATTTTTAAAATCAATCTCTGTATATCAGTTCATCATATGAGATAATTTTGTCAGCATGAATACACTGTATATTACTCCAATCAAAGATATTACTATATATATTATCATTGATAATTTTCCATTTTTGTGTCCCTTAAATATTTTGCTTCTTTTTTTCCCATTTGATTCCCTCCTTCTCATCTGCTCCCATTTTCCACACTCCTCCCACAGAGTCTGTAGTATCCACGGTCACTCTCCATGTTTTATACCTTCCAATCTTTCAAATTCTGCAATAGAGTGCAGGTATTTGGTATATATTAGGTGGGGACAAACAATATCTCTCTTTTGTAGTCTGACTTGCTTCCCATAGCAGCAAATCTTCCATATTTGTCCACTTTGTATCATATGCGAAGGTCTCATTGTTTCTATGACTCTACAGTATTCCATAGTGTATATGTGCCACACTTTCAATCCATTCATATTTTCCTGGACATTTGTGTTGGTTCTTTGTCATAAGAGTTGTGAATAATGCTTCAATAATTATGGATGTGCCAATGTTTTTCTGACTGAGAATTTTCTTATCTTACAGGTAGCTACCCAAGAGTGGAATTAATAGATCATATTACCATATGCTTCTACTTGAAGGTTTATGAAGAACTTATATATTGTACTCCACAATAGCTGAATTAATTTACATTTTCATCGACAATGTAGGAGAGTTCCCTTTTCAGCGCTCATCATAATTTTTAGTTTTTAGAAGTTTCTGCCCTAAGGTATGTACATTCATTGGAGTGATATAGAGACAGTGAGAGGGAAAGTAAGAAATCTCCTTCCAGAAGGAATGGCCACACTGCAATGTGTTTCCTCCATTCTCCTCCTTAGAGTCTTAGGTACACATCCACACACACCTGGTATGATTTCGAAGCCTCCAGTTCCATGACTCAAACCATGATGGGCCATGTGGGAATCCAGTGACATAACCACTATACCACCTGCTGGCCCTTCTCTTATCATTCTTCATTTTTTAAATCTTAACCATTCTGACTGGGGTTATTTACAAGTGAAACAATTATCCCTATTCTGTGATTATCTCTGCATCAGCCCATATTTTCTAGTCATCAATGAATTATAATTATTTTAGTTTCTCAAATACTTACACTCATTTCCTAGACATAGCCTGGAACATAGGGAAGATCTCAAATTATATTACCCAAATGGATAAAAGAATTTCTGAGTAAAGTTATAGAATTCATGACCTCTTACAGAAATTTTGATAAGTAGGGACCAGCAGTTAGCATAATAGCTATGTCACTGGACTCCTACATAGTTGACTGCGGTTTGAGTCCCGGATCCAGAGGCTTAAACTCATGCCAGGCAAGTGTGCGTGCGTGCCCAAAATCCCGAGAGGAGAATGGAGAAGGGATTGCGGCGTGGCCATCCCTCCTGGTGGGTGATTTCTCACTTTCTGTCTCTCTGTCTCTCTCTGTCTGTCTGGTGAGTGCACGCACCTTGTAGAAAAAAAAACGCTCAAAAAATAATGAATGAATTGTTTTTTAGGAGAGATTTTTGCTATAGGGCACGTGTGCTCGCCAGACAGAGAGAGATAAAGAGACAGAAAGTGAGAAATCACCCCCCAGGGGGGATGGTCACGCTGCAATCCCTTCTTCTCCATTCTCCTCTGGGCACACGCGCCCGGCATGAGTTCTAAGCCACCGGGTCCAGGACGCGAACCGCGGTTGACTACGTGGGAGTCCAGCAACATAGCCATTATGCTAACTGCTGGTTCCCAAAAGAATGAAATTTTGATAAGTAGACAGAAATTCCTAACTGGGGATAGAATCAAGGTAAGGATTTAGGAAGCGAAAACATACAATACATGCTATATGTAGATTAATTCATTCACTGGAAAACATATCTCGTAGTATTTTATTATTGTAACTCTGTGATTAATAGCCTTGTGAGTGAAAATTAATCATTTTATCTTTGACTTTCCTGGCAGTCATTTCTACTTCATGGAACCAGGGAATGATACTATAATTTTGGAATTTTGGGATGATCAGTGGAACCAGATTTATAGTCCTTGATATCTGTTTTTTTTTTCTCCTTGTACCTGATCACTGTGTGTGGAAACCTGCTCATTATCCTGGTCACCATCTCATACTCCCACCTGCATATGCTCATGTCCTCTTCTCCCTCTCCTACCTGTCCTTTGTAGACATCTGTTTCACCTCCACCACAGTCCCAAAGACGCTGGTGAACATCCAGACACAGAGCAAGAACATCCCCTAAGCAGATTGCATCACCCAAATGTACTTTTTCATACTTTTTATAGAATTGAATGTCTTCCCTCTGACTGTGATGGTCTGTGATCAGTATGTGGCCATCTACCACCCACTGAAGTACATTGTCATCATGAACCTCCAGCTCTGTGTGTTGCTGGTTCTGGTATCCTAGACCATGAGTGTTCAGAATTCTTTGTTACAAAACTCAATGGTGTAGGCGAGTGCAGGCGCCCTATAGCGAAAACCTCTCCCCCACCACCAAAAACAAAAAAACAAAAAAACAAAAAACAACTCAATAGTGTTGTGGCTGTCCTTCTGTACACATACCCAAATCTCTCACTTTTTCTGTGAATTTAATCAGGTGGCCCACCTTGCCTGTTCTAACATCTTTATTGATGACGTTTTCATGCATTTTGGAACTGTATTGCTGGGTGGTGGAACACTTGCTGGGGTCCTTTACTCTTTACTTTACTTTATGATAGTCTCTTCCATATGTAAAATCTCATCAGCTCAGGTGAAATAAAAAGCCTTTCCACCTGTGCTTTTCACCTCTCAGTTGTCTCCTTATTTTATTGTACATGTATGGAAGTGGCCCTTACTGCTGCTGATAATCAAAATTTACACTAAAATACAACAGCCTCTGTGATGTACACTGTCATCACAGCCATGATGAACCCCTTTGTCTACAGTCTGAGGAATAAAGACATAAAGAGGGCTCTGATAAGACTCCTGGGGAAGGAAACTATCACAGAATAAATTGTCCTGATACTGAAGAATGTCCTTGTTAGCAGGGCTCACAGCTTCAGACTCAGAAATGGTAACAATTTAATTATACTATGGAAGTAGAACTTGTTCCTTCTAATCACCTCCAATAACTTTGTGGTCTTTAAAATAAACATCTCTACACAATGAAAGAAGATTACCATATTAAGCTTTGTCCTCTGATAACAATTTTTTCCTTTGTTCTTTCTTTGAATTTCCACAAATTTATCCTAACCATAGATCAGAAATACTTGAAACTCTCACTAATTTTATGGAGCAACATGAATTTCTAGTGAATAATTTCTTCCCAAATGACATATACCAATAAGCAATCTTCCTTTTCCCTATTAAAAGTAATAATGTGTTGTAGGAGAAAATTAAGTATACTTGGCAACTTTGGTTATAATAATACAAGATTGTATAATACAAGAAAATTTTGCATCAGAATCTTCCAGTTTTGTGTCCATCATTCCTTGTTACATTTCTACCTTATTTTTTTCCCAAATGTACACTTAACACACCAATTTGTTTATAATGTCGTCTGGGTTTTATTATCATATTTATGATCCTGCTTCTTCTTGAGCCCAGGCTCCACAGTCACTGACAAAAATCAGTGACTATTTACAGACTCCCACCTGCATGTGCCCATGGACTTCCTCCTCCCCATCCTGTCCTTTGTAGACATGTGTTTCACTTCCTTCACTGTCCTAAAGATGCCTGTGAATATATAGACACAGATCAAGAGTATAACTTATGAAGGTTACATAACCCAAATATACTTTTTTGTACTAATTTCAGGGTTGGATGACTTCCTCCTCATGATGGCCCACGACTGGTTTGTGGGTATTTATCACCCCCTGCATTATACAGTCATCAGGAATCCCTGCCTGTGGGGAGTGCTGGTGCAATTTCTCTGATCATGAGTGTCCTGTCTTTGTTGTTACACAGTTTAATAGTTCTGGGGCTGACTTTATATATTAACTTAAGAACTAGTCATTTATGTGAACTTACATCACTGGTCCATGGTGCATGATCAGTTCTCTCTTTCACTTTTTAAAAGTTTTTGCCATAGGGCATATGTTCTCACTGGTGACAGAGAGATATAGAGAAGGGAAAGTGAGAAATTGCTTCTTAGGGGAGAGGGCCACACCTCGATCCCTTCTCTTCCATTCTCCTCCTGGGTTTTGGGACATGCATGCACATGTGCCCAGGGTAATTTTCAAGCTGCCAGGTACAGGACTCACACTGTGGTTAGCCAGCACCTTAGCCAGTATACCACTTGCTGGTCCCTGGAAACTTCTCCTAATGACATTATGATGAATTTTTCATCTGGTAGGTTGGTGCTGGTACTGTTTCTGGGATCCTTTATTCTTACTCTAAGATAGTACCCTCTATTTATAAAATCTTATTATTCAGGGGAAATATAAAGTATTTTCCACCTGTACCTCTCACCTCAGTTGTCTATTTTATTATATAATAGAATCCTAGATGTGGACTGCTGATGCTCCTTTCAGCTCAGACTCCAGTGCAGCAGCCTCTGTGATGTACACTGTGGTCAAACCCAAGCCAAACTCCTTCATCTACATTGAGGAATAAAGACATAAACAGGGATTCTTCTGAGGGAAGGGATAAAAGGATCATTTTACAAATGTGTATGTTGAAGGACTCAGAGTCAGAAATAGTGAATCTTTAATTAAATTGTTGGGTCACAATATGCTCCATCTTTTTATTTTCTGGCAGTTCAATTTCTTTGCTCTCCACAGATTTATACAATGTATGTTATTTTATTTTTTAGAAAGCTTTTTATACTAATATTCAACTATTTCTCACTTTGTTGTTTTACAACATTTCTACAGTTATTTCCAAAGAAGGATTTGAAACAATCTGAAGATTCTCATTTGTCTCACACAGATCTAACCTCCCACCACAGTCCTTCATTTATTCATTTTTCAATTGAGGCCTAAAGTGCAAATGAAATTTTAAAAGAGAAAAAAATTTTTTAAATCCCTGTTCTGAAACTTGGAAACATGAAAAGCTTCAAAATTTGAAACATTTTGAGCACCTATTTGATGCAACAGTGCATAATTCTACACCCAATTTTAAGCCATAGGTCACATTATAAAATTTACAATAGATAAAAGTTTATAAAACTGCCTTCAGGACATGTGTACATGGTGTATATGAGATAACACTAAATTTTGTGTTTAGGCTTGTATTTAATGCAGAAAATATCTCAGTATATACATACAGATATTTCAAAATGTGAAAAAATCTGAAATCCAAAACTCTTCTGATCCTGACATTTTAGATAAAGGAAATCCAATCTGTATTTTTATTTAATTTGCTATAAGTTGAGTGTGCTTTCCTGACAGATGCAGAGATAGAGACAGAAAGAGAAAGAAAGAGAAAACTAGAAGGCACCCCCATGTGGAATGACCACACTGAAATGCCTTATCCTCTATTCCCCTCTTGTGATTTTTGAGATGTATGCACATGTGTCTAGCATCATTTTTAAGCAGTCTGTTCTGGGGCTTGAACTGCATAATTGGGCAGGTGGGATCCAGTTGTCTTAAACACCACACCACTTTCTGGGCTTCGGCCTGTATTTTGATGAGTTGTCATAGTCCTGTAGGATAAACTACACTTGGTAACTGTAAGATTAGTGATATAATTTTATTGTCAATAAATATCTGAAACACAGTGTTTTCCCTTTGCATTCATCCATCCTATCTACATCACTACCTTAACTGCTCTTCCTGATAATGTAGAGTTTAACATACTGGTGTGTTTTATAGTTAGTCGTGGGAATTTGCAGTCTCAAGGTAGTTCTTTTCCAGCTCAGTATTCACAGTGTCTACCTTATTCCTTGCCAAGGAGTATGACAACAATACCAGCTTATCAAATACATATTCTGAGTGTATTCTACACATAAATACATGTATGTATTAGTCAACTGATTTAATGTGGTCTGAGAATCAGAAATGATTTCAAATATGACAAAGTGACATCTTCATAGATACATTGAATTGCTCTAAGGAATTTGTTCATAATGAGATATATCTACTCCTTGAATTTTGAAATCTGGGTGTCCACTTGTGAATTTATTCATTGGAATAAACTATTTGGTATCATGTTCTATGTCATGTTATTATATCTTACTATTTCTGCTTAAACATTTCCAGTGCTAACTATAAATTTGACTACTTCCATTTTTATAACAATTATCTTCAACTTTAAAATGTTTCATCACATTAAAACATAATTTCTGCATTTATTGCATTATCAATTTGTACATGTCTTTTATAATCCAAAGTCTCTTAAATCTTCTCACTCAAAGATGCTTTATTAGAGCCCAATTATCAAATATTTCTTCTAGAAATAGAGACTTTAGATTATGGGTCACAAGTTATACCTGCAAAAATGTACAAAGAAACTGCAAACATTGCTAGAATTGGAACTGAAATATAAGTTTACATTGGTGTAGAAAGTAATAGAAATCCATGTATAGGTTTTTCATAATATCTGTTTTCTTTCAACTTTTTGAAGATGGCTCATATATGTCCTTTACTCTCTCCTGCTTACCCAGAAGGAACACCATAGGGAGTCTTTTTGTAATAAAATTATGTAAAACGAATACATTATTCCTAACTGAAGTATTACCGAGACTCAGATTCAGGGGTGGAAAAGTTTTTCCAGTCCTTAATGGAGTGTGTGAAAAAGTATTTCTCCTTATCTGGGGGAGGAATAGACAAGAAAGGATTTTATATCTCTTGATAATAAATATGTTTGAATTTTATGCCATAGTATTCCAACAAGGAAGATAAGAATTCTTTGAAGAGTTGGAGGAGGTTCTTTAAGAGTTGGAGGAATAATTATATGCCCCAAGAAGCAGCAGCTTTTCAGATAGTCCCAAGAGTAGAATACAGAACAGCTTAATGGACTAAAACTTTCAAATGTGACTGACTGAAGTCAGCCTGAGAACATCAGAGACAATGTTTCTGAAACAATGAAACATAGATTGGGGACCTAACAAAAACTCTGGGTGGGTGTCCCCTTTAAGCATGATCTCTTGCAGTCTCCCAGGACTAGGGCATTATTAGACCCAGTTCCTAAGAAATATTTCTGTTGTCACTATGACCTTAGCCAATGAAGAACCAGGACATAATCACAACACCTCTACTGACTAAACATCTGCTTTGTGCCACATCATTTTAAATGAGCTTTAAAGTACTATTTCTCAGATGAGCTGCAAAAAAATAGGTGAAAGTTCTAAGAGTTTTATTTCCTGCCTTCAGGGAAGTTTCAAAGGTGCAGATGTGAACTTGGTTTTTGCAGTAGCTGAGGTCTAGACTTCAAATTGACTACTTTAAGTGGGACATGAAGTGCCAAGATATAATTCTCACTGATGATGGCCTAAAAATAATTACACCTGACTCTACCTAACCCTGGATCCTGTCCTCAATCCATACAGTCTAGTCTCAGGATCAGTACACGTGGTGTCAACATCATCAGGGACATAATATTAAAAGCAGAATGTCTAAATTCACCTAAGATTTGTCAACTCAAAATTTGCATTTAAATAAGATCCCCAGGTGATTCATGTGCACATGGACATTGGAGATATTCTGATCTGGAGCAGTCCCTCAGCATCTCCAGTTTTAACTTTCTGGTTGGATGACAGTGGTGTGAGCTCTACTTTGCTTTAGAATATGTGAAGCAATATTCCTGGCTTCAACCCATTGTGTTCTACCAGTTGTACCTCTCAATTATGACAATAGAAATTTTCTCAGATATTGCCAAATGTCTCCTAGAGGCATAATCACCCTATTTGTGGACCATTGACCTGGAGCAGAAGGTCTATAAATATGTTAATGAGGTTCTCATCAAACCTCATTCCTTACTTGGTTCATAACTTTCTTAAGATTGGTTAACCCTTCTCACCTCATTTCTGCAAATGTATAAGTTCCTAATAGCACTAAAGTCATTTAAAAATTAAATGATACAATCCATAGAACATTCTTTTTTGTTTTTGTTTTACTGTAGGGCATGTGCATTCACTTCAGAAGGACAGACAGAAAAAGAGACCTGGTGCTGATGTCCTGGACCATGGATATCCTGCATTCCTTATTACAAAGCTCAGTGGTGTTGCGCCTGTCCTGTACATACGCTGAAATCCCCCACTTTCTGGAAATTTAATTAAGTGGTCCACTTTACCTGTTCTGACTTTGATTTCAACTTCTTTAATAACTAAAGAACATTATCTTATTAAGCTTTGTATTCTGTGTGATAGCAAGTATTTACCCCCCCTTTTTTTTTTCTGTTTTGGAACCATTTTTATTCCACTTTCTTTCTCCCTCCTTCCTACTTCTACTCTTCTGTAGATGGTGTGAACCTTCTCATCCATGTTTTTATAAGTTCACTACATATGTGTCTATCCATAATGATATTAAATATTGATGTGTTTAAAATTTATATAATTGTTGCTATAGTCTATGTGTCCTTCAATGTCACACAACATTAACTTTTTAAAGTTGTCCATCCCATATATTAGAATTAGATCTAGCTCATTTGTTTCTCTCTTACTAAATACAGACATATGTATATATGTATGCATGCATATGTATTGCACATACACATAGCTTATATATGATGTTCATACATTTTAATTTATCCATTTTTCTATTAAAGGGAGTTTGGTTTGTTCTTAATCTTTCACAATGTCATATTTATTTTTGAAATTAGAGTTTATTCTTGTGTAATGTGAGAGAGAGGTTTTTCTCAAGTTACAGTGTCAATACGAAATGAACACCTTTTTCTTTACTGCTTTGTAATGCCCCTCTATTTTCTATTTTAATACCTATGGGTCTTGTTTTGACTGTGTTATCTCTAACTAGTATGATATTATTTTAATTATTAGAGACTTATGGCAAGATTTGATATATAGGACAAGACATTTATTTTTATTTTTACTTTTAAATTTTTTTGTGTGGTTCTTTTAAATCTATTTATTTATTTACTTTTTTTATACAGTCAATAGCATTATTTAGCTTAGAAAGTGAACATTTCAATATGTGAACATTTCTCCCTGTCCAGTTGATCAAAATATAACAACACTACCTCTCTGTCCCGACAATGCTCTGTCTCCGTATCCCTCCTCCAAATGTCCTTCCCCAGGTCCCATGTTTTTCCCTTTTTTAAATTCTTGTATTTCCACAAGTTTATCCTAGCCATAGATAGAAAATACATGGAAATCTTTATTAATTTTACAGAACAATATGAATTTTTAATGAACAATTTCTTCTCAGATGTTATATACCAAGTAATTTTTCTTTATTTTTCTAGTAAAAATAATCCTGTGTTGTTCTTTTATTATTGGAACAAAATAAACACATTTGGAAACCACAGTCAGTTAAATGATTGTGTAATACAAGAAAATCTATCATTAGCGTTGTCCTGTTCTGTGTGCATCATTTCTTGTATTTTGTTTGGTTTTAGGTTTTATCTAGCAGGTTTAAAATTACTTTTGGCTCTTATTGATTGATTGATTGATTGATTGTTATTTTCTACATTCAATCACTGTGTATCTTTAGAGTTTACCAAATGAAATTTCCCATCATGAATACACTGCATGTTGGTTTGGTCAAAGAAATTACCATACACATCATGATCAACAGATAATTTTACATTTTTGTGTCCCTTAAATATTTTGCTTCTTTCTTTTTTCTTTCATTCCCTCCCTCCCACCCATGTCCATTTTCTACTCTCCTCCTGCACTGTCTCCAGTATCACCATTGCTCTCTATGCCTTTTTATAAAAGAATGATTTATTTATGTAATTTCATTTGTGTTTTTTTCTTTTTTTAAATTTAAATTTATTTACTTACATTCATTCACTATACATCATTACAACATACAACATGATATTTCCCATCCAGAATACACTGTCAAGTACATCAAGATATTTGTTATCATCAACAAATAATTTTTTATTTCTTTTTTCCTGTATATTTTGCTTTTTTTTTTGCCATCCTTGATTCCCTATCTCTCACCCTCTTCCATGTCCCACACTCCTCCCACATTGTCTCTGTTATCTATAGTTGCTTTCTATTCCTCCCCCCCATTTTATTGATTCTCTAATGAACTTAATCTATTTCCAATAGCAAGCACAGCTGATACATACATATCCATGAACACAAGTCTGACTTCAGGCATAAACCTCAGTGAGTAGAATGAACATACTATACAGTAGCACCTAGCTGGGGCTATATAGCTTACTGCAGTCATCAAATATGCATTTTTTTTAATTTAAAGAAAAACGGTTTTCATTTTTTTCTCCTGAAATTTTTTTTAGTTAATTAATTTACATTTATCCCCTAAGCATCATCACGGCATACAAAATGTGATTTCCCATCAAGAATATACTGCATAATGGCTTAATTATGCATGTTAACATCAACAATTTTCCATTTCTAGTTATATATATATATATATCTCCCTATGTCTGACCCTCTTCCCTTTCCCCATCCTCTTCTCGCACTATCTCTGGTGTCTGCAGTTGTCTTCCATTCTTTTTCCCTCCACATTTTCTTGATCACACAATTTCTTAAATAATATCACTACTTTCAATAGCAAGTTCAACTGGTAATTTCAAGAAAAGCAGTTTTTAATTGGTAAGGAAATTTGCTTAAAACTTAAAGCCTGGAAACAGGTTAGTATTCTGCTCAAATAGTAGGTACATGAACCTATTGACAGCTCAAGACAGGACAAAAACTCGTAAACCAGACAATAAAGCCTAGAAGAAAAGAAGCAATATTTTATTCAAAAGTCACAGAATGCTATTTCACCAGTTCGGTTTCATGTACTTAATCTATCTTCTGTTGTGGTTCAATCTTCCTGATTGAATTCTGAGATATAATATTCAACTCCAGACTTGTCCCTATGATTAAGTTGGCCATTTTCTTAGTTTTTGTACTCTTATTTCTGTGTTTCTGTATTTAATTCTCCTGATATAGAACTCCCTTGAGAACTTCTTGGAGATCTAGTCTGGTGCTGGTAAATTCTTTCAGGTTATGTTTATCAGAGAATGTTCTTGTCTTTTCTTCCCATATGAAGGATAATCTTGCTGGGTACAGTATTCTTGGTTGAAATACTTTTCCCTTAACACTTTGAATATATTTTCCCATTCTTTCCTTGCTCACATTGTTTCCAATGAGAAATCTGCTGTGACTCTGATGGGATATGACTTGTAGGTAACTTGCCATTTCTCTCTTGCCAATCTTAGTATCTGTCTGTCTGTGGTTTTGGTCAGTCTGGCTATAATGTGTCTTGGAGAAGATCTTCATGGGTTGATTCTATTTGGGGTCCTTTGCATTTCTTGGGACTGGATCTTTGAGTGCCTCTCTAGGTTTGGAAAGTCTTTTTGCAGGATTTTATGGACTAGATTACTGATGCCCTTATGAGTCTCTTCATCTTCTGGGATACCAATTATCCAGATGTTTGGACATTTGATGGTATCTAGTACTTCTTGTATATTATTCTCAAATTTTTGGGCAATTTTCTCAGTCTTCATGGTGGATGTTTCTAGGCCAGCAACATTCTCTTCTATGTGTAAGATTCTATTTTCTGTAAAATCTAGTCTGCTTTTAATACTTTCAAGGGAGATTTTGACTTCCTATATTATACCCTTCATCTCTTATAGTTCCATTTGATTCTTTTGTAAAGTGTGTAATTCCTCTTTTAGAACTTGCTAGAATTTCCTCACCTCCTGGAATTCATCAGCTCCTTTCTCCTTTCACTTCTGCAGTTCATTGTCTTTCTTCTCTTCCAGCTCTGATAGCTTTGCTATTATGAATGTTCTAAATGCTTTATCAGACATTTCCATGACTTCCATTGAACTGTCTGTGGATGAAGAGGAGTTATTCTTTTTGCTTGGAGGAGAGGTATTTTCTTGATTTCCCATATTTCTTGTGACCCTGTGGTGATTTCTAGTCATCTGATGGATGGTGTGTTTCTTCCCAAACTTGAAGTTCAATCTGAGCAGCCAGGAGTGCAAAGAAAAGGAAACACACACACACACACACACACACACACACACACACAGAGAGAGAGAGAGAGAGAGAGAGAGAGAGAGAGAGAGAGAAACAACAGCAACAAAAACAACTAAGAAACAGAGAAAAAAAGAAGGAAAAAAACTAAAAAAAAAAATTATTGAAAAAAAAAAAGCAAAAATTAGAAAACTGCGTGGCATGGTTTTCAGGAGCCATAAAGGTATCTTCTACAGGCCTGCACCCTTGCCTTTCCTGGGTTGGGAGGGGGAGAGGAGATTATTAACAAGATAAAGGAGAAGGAGGGGCTGAGGGACCAGCAGTTAGCATAATGGCTATGTCACTGGACTCCCACGTAGTCGACTGTGGTTCGAGTCCCAGACCCAGCGGCTTAAACTCATGCCAGGGTGCATGTGCGTGCATGACCAAGATCTCAAGAGGAGAATGGAGGAGAAGGGATTGTGGCATGGCCATCCCCCCTGGGGGGTGATTTCTCGCTTTCTATTTCTGTCTCTGTCTGTCTGGCAAGCGCACATGCCCTATAGCAAAAACCTCTCCAAATAAATAAATAAATAAATAAATAAATAAATAAATAAAATAAAGAAAGGAGGGGCTGAAAGAAAATGCTTTACCTTAAAAATTTTAAAAAGGAAAAATTACAAAAAGAAAGAAGACAAAGAGGGTTGGGAGGAGAGACAGAGACAGAGACAGAGACAGAGACAGGAGTCTTGAAATTCTTTCTACCACTTGAGTTTGTGGGTTAGAGACTGAATTATCAGTGAAAAAATCTTCATTTCTCTTATTCCCCTGAAATCATTAGTTCTCAGGAGCCATGAAAGTGTCTTCTGCAGGCCTGTTCCTTTGCCTTTCCTGAATTCTCTCTCCATGCTTTTATACCTTCTAATATTTCTGTTTCTGCCATTGAACAGGGATATAAAATTCCTCTCTTTCATAGATTCATTTGCTTTGCTTAGCAGTCAATCTTCCATATTTTGAACTTTCTATCAAATTACATGGTTTCTCTTTTTTTAATGGCTGAGTAGTGTTCCATAGTGTATATGTGCCACACTTTTTCAATCTATTCATCTATTTGTGGACAGTAGATTTTGTTCCATGTCTTGGGAATTGTGAATAATGCTGCAATAAATATGGTTGCTAAAGTCAGAAAATTACTTGCACATCCTTCCTTGTTATATTACTACCTTAATTGCTCCTAATATAGAGCTTAACACACTGATTTGTTTTATAGTTTGCCATTTTTTTTCCTCAAGTTTACTATTCTGTTTCATCTTGAACCCTGTGTTCACAGTGTCTATGTAATCATTGGTATGCATAATAAATAAAAAATACTACCTATAGTCATACTCCTTTAGAAGCTCTTGTACTAGTTCTCCATCTCATGTTTTGTAGACATTTCTTTCACCTCCACTACTGTTCCAAAGATGTGTGTGAAAACCCAGACCCAGAGTAAAGCCATAACTTAAAAAGGCTGCATCACAAATACATCATTTTTCATACTCTTTGAAGGGGTAGACAACTTTCTTCTGCCTGTGATGACCTGTGACTGGTGTGTGGCCATGTGTCACCTCCTGCATTCTATTGTTACCATGAACTCCCACTTCTGAGGACTGCTACTTTTTTTTTACAATGTTTCATTTGTATTTTTTATTTCACCAAGAGAAGAAACAGAAGTCTGGCTTTCTTCACACCAACAAACAAATTTGCATTTTAAAGTCTGTGGTGTTTTCCATAATGAGCTGAATCAAAAATCTATTTGAAAACATATATATTTATATTAAAAAATCCAGGTTTCACATAAAACATCAATTGACAAGTTTCTTTTGTCTTTGATTCCATGTTGCTGGAAAAAAATTTGACCAAGCTTGTATGCTAATTCATGCTTAGTTTTAAGTATTATAGGCAATTTTGTACTTTGCCTAATGAAAGGATAATCCTCCTTTGACACAATACAAACTCAACAGTGATTCAGAAGCAACATCCTACCCTTAATACTGTCAGTTTCGAGCCATCAACATGAAATCCTTGATAAGGTTGAGAAGATGTCACTAGGAATCAGTTAATTGATGTGCCTAAGAGTTTCACAACACTATTTTGCTGAAGTTTTTTTTTTTTGCACCATTTATTGATTTTTTTAGAAAATCCATGTTGATTTTTCCTCATTCAAAGTGTTCTAAGTAATGACACTGACTTATGAGACTGTCATTTTGAGGCTTCTTGTGTCACCTTACAGGATGCTCACACATCCCCTACCCCCTTTTTCTGCCTTAAATTTATTAAAAGCATTGCTCTGTCATAGATTCATATGCAGGTACTCTGGCCATTTGGAGAGCATAGAAAAAGATTGTTTTTTGTATGGCCCATAGTTTGGCGGTTGAATTAGAAGTGGGTGCTGATGCTTCCCCACTTGTCGTCATATCCATCTGCTGTATTCCACTTGTTTTCATTGGGTATTCTACAGGTGTCTGAGGGTTTGCTGTGCTGGCTGAAGCATCTCTTCCCCAGAAAACCCCTGGAGAAAATTTGAGTGGGCTGACAGGTGCTGGTGGACTGCCATAAATCTTGGAGGTGATTGGATTTTTGGTTCAAAGGAAAACTTTTCTTTCATACTTTCAAGTACAGATGGAGCCACATATTTAAAACCCAGAAAAACCTAGTTGGCACTCTCACTGAGAGTTGAGTCATCTGGGCTGTCGGCAGGTGTCTCATGTGTAAACTGAATCAAACTGACTCACGTCCTCTTCGGATTGCAACAGAAACTTAAAGGGGGGGGTTCACTTTCTGAGCTACAAGTTCTTCCCAGTTATTGTGCCTGAAGAATGGATGAACTTGAACTTCTGCCACATCCCCAGGACCAGCTCCAATATGATAAGTAGTATTTCTTTTCAGCAGCTTTATAAACAGATCTCTGGTTTCTTGTGTGAGACAGGGAGGCAAATAGAGTTTACATTTGAGGATTTTGTTTGTTGTTTTATTTCTATTCTCACCAGTAAATGGGAGTGCTCCAGTCAGCATGGCATACATTAATGCTCCCAAACTCCACCAATCCACAGCACAATTGTGGCTACTTCTCATCGAGATTTCAGGGACCATGTATTCTATTGTTCCCCAAAATGTGTGTGTGTGACTGTTCCATCATGAATAGATTCTTTGAATAGTCCAAAGTCGGTTAGTTTCACATGACCTTGGTGATTTAGCATGATATTCTCCAGCTTCAAGTCTCTATAGATGATCCTCTTGATGTAAATGCCCCAAAGTCATGGAAATTTCTGCCAAGTCTGAGCCTATAACAGCTGTACAGTCCTCCCACCTAAGACAGGAAACCCATCATAGCTATGGGATTCTCTAATGACGGGTAAGGAGGGATGTGTGGCTCGATAAATGACTCCAACCTAAGACAGGCATGATTCCCCCAGGCTTTTCTCCTCTCTTTGAAAAAATAAAAAAGGGGGATATGTGGAGGGCATTGCATATGGAAGAGCTATCTGTCATCTTAGAAACCTTAGGCCTCACTTCCTCATTGAGCAAACCATGTCTCAGAAATTATGTGACCAATTGTTGCTAGGCAATGGGAGATCCACTCACATCAATGATTGGTTCATACTGTGTTCTCTTTTTCCGGGCACCAAATCAGTGCCCACCAGCCTGTATATAAAGCAGTTTTCTCTGCAATAAACAAAGACTTGATCAGCACCTCATCTGGTCTCCACTCTGTGTGTGTGTGTGTGTGAAAGTTTTATGTGGGTCCCCTTTTTCACCAACCTCACCCAGGTACCTGTTCGACTGTCCTGCGGGTCGGGGCACTCTGCAAGTGTTCCTAGTCATCAGGTGATGTATATATTCCTTCCTAACTTTTTGAAGGTATCTTTGAGTGTTAAAACATGTGCAGGATTAGCAAATTATTATTTTTTTTGAGAGGTTTTTGCTATAGGGTGCGTGTGCTCGCCAGAAAGAGACACAGAAAGCTAGAAATCACCTCCCAGGGGGATGGCCACACCACAATCCTTTCTACTCCCTCCTCTTGGGATCTTGGGCACACACGCACAGGCACCCGGTGTGAGTCTAAGCCACCAGGTCTGAGACTCGAACCGCAGTCGACTATGTGGGAGTCCAGCGACATAGCCATTACACTAAATGCTGGTCCCACAAATTGTTGATTTATCTTACAGTTGGCCTACGTGTTGCTCACCAGTACCATGCACTGTTGTCACTGGTCCTGGGTAACCCAAAGTCCTCTCTGTTTCTAAGGAGTGGAGAGCCTCCAACTGACTTAATAAGCTACACCTCAAGAGAAAAAAAAAAATCACATTGTGTGCCACCTGCTATTCCAAACATTGAAATTCAGAGAGTCCAAAGGCAAGTAGGGAAGTGGCGGAGGATGAGCGATGGATCCTGGCCATTGGGGCCTGCAGTAGCAGGCAGCCTGGTGTCTGAAACTGCTCACTGGCTTGAACCTGTCCCCAGGTGGGTTGGGGGGGTGAAAGTTTGTCTTAAAGTCCCAAGAAACCAACCTGTAGTCCAGAGATATGTAGGGGTGGGGATGAGAGATTGATCCTCCTGTTAGGGCCAGCAGCTGCAGGCTGCCTGGTGTCCAGAACTGCTCCCTGGCTTGAATCAGTCTCCAGGTCTACAGTGTGTATCTTTCAAAGTCTGACTCAGTTCACTTAACATTGAGACCCCTATATTCATCCATTTCACAAACAAACAAAACAGAGGACTTACGAATTGCCCAAAGGCATATGAAAAAAATGCTCAAAGTATTTTGTCATAAGGAAAAGAAAATAAAAAACACAATGAAATATTATTTAACCCAAGTTAGAATGGCTAGGATCAAAAAAAGAAGGAATGACAATCACTGGCAAGGCTGTGGTAAAAAGGAAACCCTCTTATACTGTTGGTAGGAATTCAGATTAGTGCAACTTCTGTGAAAAGTAATGTGGAGGTTCCTCAAAAAATATACAAAAAGAACAACCCTGTGACAAAGTATAAAATTTCTATGTAGTCCCCAGGCCTAACAATTAGGAGCACCCCCTAGCCTCAGCTCCATCTCCAGTTCCCTTAACCCCAGAGACCCTCTCTCTGTTAGCAAGGTAGGTTTTTTTTCTACTCTTCTTTCTTTTGTTAATTTTCCACTTCTCCTTACCCCACAGGACTGCCCCCCGCCCCACTCTCCAGAAGAACCAACTTTCATCTCCAGTCCCCTGGCCTAAGGGAAACTGAGGCAGGGCTCCTCAGCCCCAGCTCCATCTCAAGCTCCCCTAATACCAGGGACCATCTCTCTGTTAGCAAGATAGGCTTTTATTTTCTTCTCTTCTTTCTTTTGTTAATTTCCCACTTCTTACACCACAGAAGTGCCCCCAGCTCTCCAGTAGAGCCCACTTCCATCTCCAGACCCCTGGCCTAAGGGATGTTGAGGCAGGGCACACTAGCCCCAGCTCTAGCTCCAGCTCCAGCTCCCCTAACCCCAGAGACCCTCTCTCTGTTAGCAAGGTAGGCTTTTTTTTCTTCCCTTCTTTTCTTTTGTTAATTTTCCACTTCTCCTTACCCCACAGGATTGCCCCCAGCTCTCCAGCAGAGCCCCACTAACATCTCCAGCCCCAGGCCTAAGGGACAGTTCCCCTAACCCCAGAGACCTTCTCTCTGTTAGCAAAGTAGGCATTTTTTCCTCTCTTCTTCTTTCTTTTATTAATTTATGACTTCTACTTACCCCACAGGACTTCCCTCAGCTCTCCAGTAGAGCCCATTTCCATCCTCAGTCCCCTGGCCTAAGGGACACTAAGGAAAGGCTCCACAGACCCAGCTCCAGCTCCAGCTCCTCTAATATTAGGGACAGTCTCTCTGTTAGCAAAGTAGGCCTCTTTTTTTTTTTCTCCTCTTCTTTCTTTTGTTAATTTCCCACTTCTCCCCAGCACTCCAGGTGAACCCACTTCTATGCCAAGCCCCCTGGCATAAGGGACTTTGAGGCCGGGCCCCCCAGCCCAATCTCCAGCTCCAGCTGCACTAACGCCAAAGACACTCTCTTTATTCACAAGGTATGCTTTTTTTCTTCTCTTCTACTTTCTTTTGTTAATTCTCCACTTCTCCTTACCCCACAGAACTGCCCCCAGCCCTCCAGCAGAGCCCATTTCCATCTCCAGATCCCTGGCCTAAGGGACACTGAGACAGAAACCTCCAGCACTAGCTCCAACTCCAGTTCTCCTCACCTCAAAGACCCTCTCTGTCAGCAAGGTAGCCATTTTGTTTCTTCTAATCTTTCTTTTGTTAATTTCCCACTTCTCCTTACCCTACAGGACTTCCCCCAGCTCTGCAACAGAGCTCACTTCCACCTCCAGAGCCCTGGCCTAAGAGACACTGAGGCAGAACCCCCAAGCCCCAGCTCCAGCTCCAGCTCCCCTGATCTCAGAGACCCTCTTTCTGGTAGCAAGTAGGTTCTCTCTCTCTCTCTCTTTGGTAATATCCCACTTCTCTTTACCCACAGGACTGCTCCCAGATCTCCAGAGAGCCCAATTCTATCTGCAGCCTCCTGGTTTAAGGGACATTGAGACAGGTCTCCTCCACTCCAGCTCCAGCTCCAGCTCCCCTAGCCCTAGAGACACTCTCTCTATTAGCATGATAGCCTTTTTTTTCTCCTCTTCTTCTTTCTTTCATTATTTTTCCACTTCTCCTTACACTACAGGAGTGACCCCTGCTCTCCAGTAGAGCCCTCTTCCATCTTCAGCCCCCAGCCTAAGAGACATTGAAGCTTGCCCCCCCAGCCCAATCTCCAGCTCCAGCTCCCCTAACCCCAAAGACACTCTCTCTGTTCACAAGGTAGGTTTTTTTCTTCTCTTTTTCCTTTTGTTAATTTCCCACTTCTCCTTACCCCACAGTGCTGCCCCCAGTCTCCAGCAGAAATGGAAAATTACACAAAATTGGAAAAACATCCCATGTTAATGGATTGGAAGAATTAATAAAATAAAAATGGCAATTCTACTCAAACTTCACATTTAACACAATCCCAATCAAAGTACCAGAAACATTATTCTCAGATCTAGAAAAGACAATCTTAAACTTTGTCTGGAATCATGAAAGACTTCATAGTGCCAAAGCAATCCTGAGAAAGGAGAGTGGAGTGGGCAGCATCTTATTCTCTAACCCAAAAGTATAAAACAAAGCTGTTGTAATCAAAACAGCATGATACTGGCCCAGAAATGGACAAGTGGACAAATGGAACAGAATAGAGTCCCCAGAAAGAAACTCCCAAACATACAGCTAACTGATTTTTGACAAAGGGTACCAGTCAATCCAGTGGGAAAGGAAAACCAATAGCAAATGGTGTTGGAAAAACTGGATATCCACATGTAGAAAGATGAATCTGAACCCAGTACCTCTCACCATTGACAAAAATCAACTCAAAGTGGATCAAGATCTAAACCTAAGACGACAATCTATAAAACTACTGCCAGATATCACTGAGGAAACTCTGGGAGACACTGGGGCAGGAAAAGACTTCTTAAATAAAACCTCCAAAGCACAGTCAATAAACCCAAAAATAGACAAGTGTGACTACATCAGATTAAGAAGTTTCTGCATGGCAAAAGACACAGTATTTAGTGTGAATCAACAGTCCTCAGAATGGGAAAATACTTTTGTAAACTATGCTTCAGATAAAGGACTGGTAACCAGAATACACAGGGAACTCAAGTGACTTTTCCAAAAAAAGATGATCAATTTAATTAAAAGATGGTAAAATTAGTTTAAAAAATCAGTCTCTAAGGAAGACATATGAATAGCCAAAAGGCATATGAAAAAAATGTTTAACATCCCTCCTTATTAAGGGAGATACAGATCAAAACCACAATGAGATACCACCTAACCCCAGTTAGAATGACTAAAATTAAAACAACAACAACAACAACCATAAATGATAAGTGCTGGTGGGAGTGTGGTGGGAATGTAAATTGGCCCAGCCATTGTGGAGAACAAGATGGAGATTCCTTTAAGATCTACAAATAGAACTACCATTTCATCCAGCAATATCACTCCTTGGTATATACACAAAGGACATAGAAACAAAGGAATGGATTGAATAATTGTGGCACATATACTGTATGGAATACTACTCAGCCATAAAAAAGCAAGGCCATGGTTTTTGACAGAAAATGTCTGAATATGGAATATTTACTGCTGAGTGAAGCAAGCCAGACTATGAAGGAGAAACATTGTATGTCTCCACTTAATATATACTGAATGTCCACACTCTGGGGCTGAAATTGAATGACTAGAGGATATAGAAACATGGAAAATGGTTATAGATACCAGATACAATATGGGAAGACGGTAGGCAAAGAAGGAAAGTCTGAGTAAAGACAATTAAGGAGAAAAATAGAGAAGCAAGACATTTATGGGACAGAGAAATGGATTATTATCTGTTGAAGATAACGTGTATTGTATTCTCAACTGCACTGGTGAGAAATGTGTGTATATATGAATATTAAATTTTCAAGCTAAGTGACATATATGATTGAATTTATAAAAGAAATAAAAATAAAAGATATTAAAAGAGAAAAAAGAAAAACACTACACCTGGGAAAATAAAGAAAGGTAAATAGAATCAAGAGAACACAAAACAACTAGGAACAAAAAAAGGAGGGAATGAAATGAATGGCTAAGTCCAAATAAATCAATGATAATAATGTTCAATGTTTAATGGATTTAATTCTCTAACTAAAAGACACCAATTTTCTCAGTGGAGAAACAAAACAAAACAAAAACAAAAACAGAAACCCTCTACATTTTGCTTATGAGATCTAAATACATTTCATTTGATAATCTAAGTTTTATAAATGAAGATATACATGGGAGAACTTTTTTATCCCCAGTTTTCACCATATGCATGTGCATTCAACAGACTATACGAGGGAAAGTGAGAAATAAACACCCTTGGGGGAAGGTGGCTATACCATAATACCTTCTCCTCTATTCTCTTCTTAACATTTTGGACATGCATAAACACATGTTGTATGATTTTCAAGCAATCAGGTCTAGGACTTGAACTGTGGTTTGACATGTGGAAGTTCAGTGCCTTAACCATTATGCAAGCTATTGGCCCTGTATATGGGAGTTCTTAACTTGTGCCACAATTTTGAAAGTTCTATATGTTTTATCAAAAGCATCATGGATTTAAGGATTGTAGTAGCTGTCCAAAGTTTCATATGATAATACAGTTTCCTCCCTCGATGAGGAAAAAACAGCAACTTTCTATAGATATCAAGTACTGTGTCATCACCACAATCCAATGCTTTGCAGTTCCAAAGGACCAAGTTAGGTATCTCAGACTTTGGAGAACACTTTAACTTGGGATTGGGCAAAAGTGGTTCTACCTCTACAGGAAGGTGAGTTGAAGGAGGAATAATAATAACAGTGTTCACCCGACTTCTAACTTGATCTCTTAGGAAAAGAGAGTGATCAGGAAAATAATTATTTCTGTCTAGACCAGTGTCTCACAGGGATATCAAATAGAAATGAATTGGATTTACAGAAGAGAAACATGTCAAATGAACAGATATGGGGAGTGTAAATATCTTGTGTGTGCTTGTTCTTATGCAGGACAAGATGTAGTTGACTTTTCATGTAGTTCTAAACCTAGCTTTGAAAATGATGCTTCATTCCTTTCTGCTGTCATGTCTGAGAATAGAGTTTATGTCTATGATCATCCATCCAGGGAGGAATTCAGACTCTCACATGGACACTGCCTTCTCAGCACCCCCAGCTAGGTGAGTCTGAGAGTCCAAGTACTGCAAGAAAGGTTCACAGAGAATGGAAGCTGAGCATGTTCACCTGAGGTCACCTGAAAGTCCAAATCAGCATAGTACAAAGTCACAGATCACTGTTCTTGCTTGCTTGCTTGATTAATTAATTTGTACTTCATTTATTTAATATCTCAAAAAGAGAAGTGTCTATTAGACTCACCATTGCAAATGAGAATTAAATGATGGTACTGAAAATTCAGCTGGACTAGACCAAGGAAGAAACAGGAGGAGTAAAGGGTTTCAATAAATTTAGCACATTTTCCTGGAGATTTGCATTAAGTGGGTAGGGAAATTAAATATTTTATTTAGAGGGTTGTGCACTGAAATGTGGGCTATTTTATTTACTTTTTTATTATCTATTATAATTATTTATATATTCAATCACCGAATGTCATTTAGATTGTAAAAAGAATCTACCCAACATGATATAAACCTCAGCACAGTTTGGTTGGGAATACTATACACATCATCATCAGTAGGTAATAAATCATACCTGTGTCCTACAAATGCCTTACTTCTCTATTTTTACTCCAAATTTCCTTCCCTACATTCTTCCACTTTCCCACTCTCCTTCCACTTTGTCCCCAGTGCCCATAACAATTTTCAGTGCTTTTATGTCCTCCAGTATTTTATTTACTTTGTAAGATAGGATGCTTTTAGACATGTTTCTATATTCACCTTAAAGATTAGACCAATAGAAGACTTATACATATTACCTTGCAACAGCAGCTCATGAGACATAATATTTTGCAGTATCTTCTCTCAATTTGGGTAGTCAGAAAATAATTCATTTTATGTGTTAGGACATTGGGGAAAACTAAAGAGCTTTACATATCAATTATTTCATTACTGCTGAGATTGAAAATATTTTGGAATTACCCTTTTTTTTCCATATGAATTGTCTTGCATGTTCATTGTTTTTTCATACTTTGGGTCTTTTTATTTTATTCTTTTTAATAATTGGAGTTTTTGCAATAAGTTTGCTATTTTTTATTTCTTTATGGTAGATGGAAAATAGGTAAATATCGTGAGGGGTAGTATGTAAAAATATTTAAATTTGGTGTGGTTATATCTGTCAGTCATATTGCATATCCATAACTCTCATTATTTTTCTCTTAGTTTTTTGTTTGTTTAGGTTTTGCTCTAGGACACATGTGCTCACGAGTGAGAGAGAGAAAAAGAAAGGACCCTCTGCAGTGTATGACTATGCCAAAATACCCTCTTCTCTATTCTCCTCTCAGTTATTTGGATAAGAATGCACTCATGCCTGGTGTGATTTTTGCTTCTGGGTCAGGACCTTGAACTGCCAAGCTGACCATGTGAGATCCAATACCTCACCCTTCATGTCACCTTCTAGGATGCCTCACTGCTTTTTAAACTTAAGAATGTCTTCTGAATCACAGTAGTAATGTATTTTCTTTTATAATATTCACAATATTATTTCACATTTGTTTTTCTTATTATAATCACATGTATTTTATGACTGAAACTGTGTTTTTAACTTATTTATTTATTTATTTATTTTTGGAGAGGTTTTTGCTATAGGGCGCGTGCGCTCGCCAGACAGACAGAGAGAGGCATAGACAGAAAGCGAGAAATCACCCCCCAGGGAGGATTGTCACACCGCAATCCCTTCTCCTCCATTCTCCTCTCGAGAGCTTGAGCACGCACGCACATGCACCCGTTGTGAGTTCTAAGCCACCGGGTCCAGGACGCTAACCGCGGTCGACTACGTGGGAATCCAGCGACATAGCCATTACACTAACTACTGGTTCCCTTAACTTAGTCATTTTTACCATCTTGTAAAACACATTCTATTGTGTCCATTTAAAATCATGTGTACCTTTTTTATGAACATACTTGAATCTATTTATTTATAAGGCATAAAATTATGATAATAGTTACTCATGATATTTCTTCCACTGCTTTCTTAAAGTATATTTTTAAAATATTTTATATCCAGATCTTTTTATTTTAACCTGAAATTACAGATCTAAATTGATGTGATTAAATTTCCATTTTAAAGTTTTTCTCTTTTTCTATTATATTTTTACATTCAATCACTGTATATCATTACATCTTACAAGATGAATTATCCCAGCACTAATACTCTGTATATTATATTCCAAAGATATTACCATATACATTATCATCAACAAATAATTTTCCATATTTATGCTGGGAAAATTTATTTTAAAAACTGTGTTGATGTATAGTGATTAAATGTATAAAATAAATTTTTAAAATGAAATAAACTAGTAAAGTTTTTTAAAATAATTTATTTTATATTCTCATCCCATTTTATTAAATTCAGTTGTTTTGAATTTGCTCTATTTACTTGATTATAAAATCCTCATAACTCTCTCTTTGTAAATGTTTCTATAAATACACAGCACAAAGAGGTCATACCACAATGTGGCCAAAATTTCTCATGTTCATGGAAGCTTGTGAACTAGAATCTTGCTATGTCTCCACTCTTAGAGAGCTTCATCTATAAAGGACTAGGACAGCATGTGACTGAAGAATGCTCAGTGTCTTCAAATTTCAGCATCAATAGGTCCCCTCATTCCTTACCATCATTTGACACCATCACATTATTCTCCCTCTTTCTCATTAGCTCTGCAGGACTCATTAACTCTGCAAAATGTCACTTCCTCAGGAATCCTTGCAGCTCTCACCCTCTTTTTCCTGAGGTCCTTGTTAAAATATCATTTCCCTGCAGTTAATAGTCCCCCTTTCCACTCTCTTCTTTCCATATAATTTCATTGTCTTCAAAGTTCTTGTAAATATGTGATATTCACATGATTATTTCTTTATTACGTCATACTATCCATCAATAATTGTTAAGTATTTTAGCTTTTTTAGCAACTTACATTTATTACCCAGACAATACATAGAACTTTATAGACTTTCAGTCTATATTACTCAAATGCATGTGAGACTTTAATGAAAGGTTAAGAATGGGATAGAAATTCTCACTCAGACATAGCTGGGAGGATGGGGTGTGCTAAAGGGAAGAGAAAATTTACACATGATAAAGAGAATAGATCAGCTTATCAGCCTAGTGAGTGAAGAAGCTGGATCTCATATAATGGACTGTAGTTCAAATCCCAGAGCTGGTTTCTTAATAAACACTCTGGGTATGTATGTATGCATGTGGAAAATCATGGCAGAATGGTGAGACTGAGGAGAAGGAATTGGTGCATGCCCATGCCCATTGGGGGATGAATATCCTCCCCACCAACCCCTAGTTTCTCTGTCTCTCTACCAAGTATGTGTGTGTCCTGGCAATAAAAAATATAAAGATTAATTTCTTTACTGAAAAAATAAATTACAGCCCCATACATTTGGACTTTTCTTCTCCATGTACCTGGTCACTTTGTGTGGAAACCTGTTCATCATCTTGGCCACCATCTCAGACTCACACCTGCATGTCCCCATGCACTTCTTTCTCTTCAACCCGTCCTTTGTGAATATATTTTTCATCTCTACCACCATCCCTAAGATGCTGGTGAACATCCAGACACAGAGCAAGGTCATCACCTATGCAGGATGTACCACCATTTTTTTCATGTCCTTTACAGGGCTGGATGACTCTCTTCTGACTGTGATGGCCTATGACATTTGATATGTGGCCATCTGTCACCCCCTGCTGTACATGGTCATCATGAATGCCTGGCTCTGTGTCTTGCTGGTTCTATTGTCCTGGATTATGAGTGTCCTGAATTCATTTTCACATAGCTTAATGGCATTGTGGCTGTCCTTCTGTACACACGTGGAAATCCTCCACTTTTTCTGTGAAATTAATCAGGTGGTCCACCTTGCCTTCTCCAACACTTTTATTAGTGACATGATGATATATTTTACAGCTGCGATGCTGCCTGGTGGTCCCTTCACTGGATCCTTTACTCTTACTCTAAGATAGTTTTCTCCATACATACAATCTCATCACCTCAGGGGAATTATAAAGCATTTTCCACCTGTGCCTCCCACCTCTCAGTTGTCTCCTTATTTTATTGCATGTGTATAGGAGTGTAGCTTAGTTCCATTACAACCCACAACTCACACTCAATTGCAACAGCCTCAGTGATGTAAACTGTGGTCACCCATGTTGAACTCCTTCATCTACAGTCTGAAAAATAAAGACATAAAGAGGGCTCTGAGAAGTTCCTCTTGGAGGAAAACTATCAAAGGATCCTGCTATTGAAGAAGTGTGCTTGTTAGCAGGGCTCAAAATATCAGGTAATATTGGTGAATCTGTCAAGATTTTGGAATTAAAACATTTCCATTTGATTATCTTCTAGAACTTCCATGACTTTAATTTCAACCTCTCTATACAATATAAATAACTTGCTTTTTCACTCTGATTTTTAGAAAGTTTTTTCATTCTAATCATTTTTGTATTTTCACAAGTTTATCCCAACCATAGATCAGAAATACTTGGAAATACCCATTAATTTCATTAAGCAATGTGAATTTATTAAGAATAATTTTCTCTTCAATGACATATACTGAATAACTTCCTTTTTCTATTAAAAAACCATATGCTCTACTTTTCTTATGGGAACAAAATAACTACACTTGGTGGTTAAGATCAATAATATAACTCAGGGACCAGCAGGTAGCAAAATGGTTAGGGCATTGGACTCCCACATGACTGACTACAGTTTGAGTCCTAGAAGTGGGGACTTGAAAATCATGCTGAGCCTGCAGGCATAGGTGTCCATAATCTAGGATGAGCATAGGATAAGGGATTGCAGTATGGCCATTCCTCTGATAATTTTAACATATTTAATCACTATATATAGTTTATAACATTTTTTCTCAGCAAAAATACAGTGCATATCAGTCAAGACAATATTACTATATACATTTTCAGTAAATAACTTTTAATTTTTGTATCAATTAAACATATTGTTTGTCTTTTCCTGTTCTCCTCTTCTCTTTCCCCTATTACCCACTACCCACTACCTAGTATCCCCTTTACTATCTCTAGTATCTGCAGTTGTCCTTCTTCCTGTTATACCTTCCAATCTTTCAGTTTCTTCTATAGAGGGCAGACATTTCTTAGACTACAATTTTAAAACTTTCTGTCCATTGTTCCATGACATATGACCATCTAAACTGTTTATGAAAATGTAGAGTTCACTCCAGCAACTTTAGTTTGTAGTGTGTCATTTTAAAAAATTTTCCTTTTTTATGGGTTTTTACCATAGGGCATATGCACTGGCTAGAGAGAGACAAACAGAGACAATGAGAGGAGAAATGAGGAATAACACCCTCAAGGAGGGTGTCCTTACCACAATCCCTTCTCCTCTGTTCTCCTCCTGGGATCTTGGGTATGCACACACATGTAGCCAGCATGATTTTCAGGCCACCGGGTTCAGGACTCAAATCATGGTTGACTGTGTGGGAGTCCAGCAACATAACCACTATGTCATCTGCTAGTCCCTTGTCATTGAATTTTATTCTCATGTTTTTATATTTTATTTTATTTTATTTTATTATTTTATTTTATTTTTGCTAAATGGTGTGTGCACTCACTGGAGAGACAGAGAAACAGAAAATGAAAAATTACCTCCTGGGGAGAAGGCTACACAGTGATCCCTTTGCCTCCATTCTACTCCCAGGATCTTGGGCATGTATGAGCCTGTGCCCAGCATGAGTTTTAAGTCGCCAGGTCTGGAACTCGAAACAAGGCTGACTATGTGGGAGTTCAGTGACATAACCATTATGCTATCTGCTGGTCCCAGGTTTTATTCTTATCTTTAAAATCTTGTTCCTTACCAAACCTAGTTCACTGTGCCTTCATAGTCACTGTCAAAAAGTAATTACTACCTAAATGTTTCCAAGTGGATATGCTTGGAAAGACATCGTTCAAAAACTGGTTTGTCTTTTTATGGCCTTAAGGTCAAAGATTAATTTAAATATGATGCACCGAGTTTCAAGTATAAGTTGTATTACTATGCAAAAAATATTTTTGTTTAATTATCAAGATCTATTGAGTAATGTGTAAAAGATTGGTGTTCATGTATAAAATGAATTATTCATTTTGGTGAAGGATGGTTTGAATTATGTTTTATTATTGAAGTATCTTTCTATTTCTTATTGAAAATTTCTTATGCTGCCTAAGTATGTAAATCTTTCCACTTCTCTAAATAAAACATATCCATATTTTCTAAACTTTGTCACAATCATCAAAATGACAGTGAATGACTATTGTCAGTATCATCTATATTATATCTCCTTTATGCTCAGATATCTTTTCAGTCTTCATGATCAAAGCATCACTCACAAGTAACCTTGAATTTCTGTGCAGTCATGTGATTCTGGGTCACAAGTATTTCTGCACAAACGTGTCTATCCTCTCCTGGTTTCACAGAAAGGAAACTCATATTATTCACTTTTAAATACAATCTTCTTAAATAACTGAATAACAGAGTAATCATAAATGCAGTTTTCAAATATTAGGGGAAAAAAAAGACCAAGAATAATTATAGATCTTTCTTTTTCTTTATTTTGGTTATTGTATCAGTTAGTTATATTTTATTCACTTTGGTTATTGTATCAGTTAGTTACTGTTGTATATCAAGCAATCCTAAAAGAAAATAGTTTAACTTAATACCTTTTTAACTAATGTGATTACATGGGGGACAATATTTCTGAGATATTCTGGTTTCCTCATGAATCTGTAGTCATCTGTAGTCAAATGAGGAGGTTCTACTAATGTTGGCTGAGGTTTCTCATCTATTGAGGACTTGGCTGGCTGTTGGCTGATCTAGGATAGCCTTTACTAAGAGAACTAGCCCCTTACACATTTCCTCTCCTGTAACTGGATAGCCTGGATTTATTCACATGGCTGAGGCAGGGTTCCACATAATTGCAGAAATGCATCAAGGACCATCATGACCCATGGTTAATATCAACATATTCTAATGGTCAAAGCAAATTTAAACTTCTACATCTGGTTCAAGCCTTAAAGGATTCTTTCACCTTTGCCCTCAGTGGCTAGGTACTCTTAGAGAAAAAAAAAATGAGAATGAAAGTATATGCTCATGGAGCTTCTATGTATATTCTATTCCAGGGGTTCAAGCCCCCTTTAGAGTACATATTTCATTTTTGTCCCAAACTTCCAACTCCCTATCACTATCTAAGAAAGAAATAAACCCTTTCCTTCAGATAATGAATATAGTTCTGGGACCTCATGTCTAAATCTTTGATTAACAGACTAGATACAAGTTGCCTCACTAAGATTGTTGTCATTCCCATTGCTGCCATGTAACACTTTTATTGTTATTGACCTCATTTCATAAGCAACCCCCATCTCTGGTACTGTTAAGACATTCTTTTGTCTGTTAAATGTTTCTTCCCTTTGCCTCTCCTACCTACCATCTATCACCCATTCTCTACCACAAATTCCCTCCCTTACAGTCCCTGGCATCTACACTTATCTTCTCTACTATCATATCTTTGTAACTATTGTTCAATGTAAAATAATAATTATAGAGGACTTAATGATAATGGCAAATGGAAACACCTGAAGATATGATGACTCTTAACTTTTGTTACAAGTTTGAAATTTCTTTTTATGTATTTTTTTTAATTTTAAGTTTTATAAAGCAAATATTACAAGACTTTTTTCTCCACAGAGAAATCTGTATTTTTTTGTTCGCTAAATGTTTCCTTCCTTTTCACCTCTTATCCATACTCTTCCATCCACCTTCTACCACCCATTCCCCTCTCTTACAGTCTCTGGTATCTACATTCATCCTCTATACTATAGTATCTTTGGATCTTTCCATTTCTGACATAGAGTACAAACATTCGGTATGCATTGAGTGAGGATATACAGTGTGCATCTTTCAAAGTCTGTCTCATTATGGTTCACATTGTCTTCTCTATTCATTCACTTTGCAAATGAACTGGAGAGAAGACTATACACAAAAGACTCACGAATGGTCAAAAGACGTGTGAAAATGTTTCAAGTCTCTTGTCATAAGGGAAATGCAAATTAAAACCATGATGAAATACCATTTAATCCCAGTTAGAATGGCTAGGGTCAAAAAAGAAAGAATGACAATTGCTAATGATCCTGTGGTGAAAAGGAAACACTTTTACACTGTTGGTGGGAAAGTAAATTAGTACAACCTCTAATATGGAAATTCCTAAAATAACCAACAAATAGAACTGTCATATGACCAAGTATGAAATTTCTATATGTCTCCTCAAAAATCATGAATCTAAAAATTGTAGCTGTCTATGGTTTCATAGAATTAACAGTTCTCTCCCTTGGTGAAGAAATAACTACTATTTTTCTAGAGATATGGAGTACTGTTTCCTGAACATAAGTCAATGATTTGCAGTTCCAAGGAATTTAGCATATATCTCATTCACACTTTGGAGAATGTTTTTAATTGGAGATGGGTAAAAGTGTTTAGACCTCTGGAGGAAGGTGAGTTCAAGATAATGACAGTATTCGCCTGACTTCTAACTTGATCTCTTGGGAAAAGAGAGTGATTAGGAAAATCTTTCTGAGACCAGTGTCCCATAAGGATATCAAGTGCCCAGGAGTTGGAGTAACGAAAGTGAAAAGTGCCAAATGAGCCAATATTTGGAGCTGTAAATATCTCTTTGTTGTTATTCTTGTGTAGATCAGGACATGGTTGATGTTTGCATAGTCCTGTATCTAGCTATGAAAATGATGCTTCATTCATTCCTGC
>NW_006209326.1:210934-212238 GCF_000334495.1 Tupaia belangeri chinensis | reverse complement strand
TCCTGCTGTCTTGTTGAAGAACAGAGCTTTAGTTTCTATAATCATTCATCCAGGGAGGAATTCAGACTCTTACATGGACACCACCTTCTCAACAACCCCAGCCAGATGAATCTGAGAGACCAGCAGGTACTGCAGCAAAGGTTCACAGAGGATTGAATATCAGAATGCTTATCTGAGATCACATAAGAGCCCAAATCTGCATAGCCCAGAGCCCCGAGGTCTTCATACTTGCTTGATTGCTTGACTAATTTATTCATAGCTAAGGTAAGTAATATGCTAAAAAGAGAAGTGTCTGTTAACTCAGCAACACAGGTGAGAATTAACTGAAGGGAATGGAAATCCAATTGGAGTAGACCAAAGAGGGAACCAGAAGTTAGGACATTTCCACGGAGATTTGCAATAAGTAAATAGGAAAATCAAGTATTTTGTCTGGAGGGATATACTCTGAAGTGTGTGCTCTTTTATTCAGTTTTTAAGATGGGATGTATTTGGGCATTTTTCTACATACATCACAAAGATCAGACCAATGGATGGCTTACAAATATTACCTTGCAACAGCAGCTCATGAAACATAAATTTTGCAGTATCTCCTCTCAAATTGGGTAGTTACAAAAAAAATGTTTATTTGATAGAACACTGGGGAAAACCAAAGAGCTTTACATATGAATGATTTCATTACTACTGAGACTAAAAATATTTTTTAGTTAGCCTTTTTATTCAATGGGAATTATCTTTGCAGCTTTTTTGCTTTTCCATACTGAAGGTCTTTTGATTTTATTCTTTCTAAGAATTGGTGTTTTTTCAGTAAGTTTGCTATTTTTTTATTTAGTTATCATAAATAGAAGATAGATAAATATAGTGAAGGGTCCTATGTGAAAAATTTAAATTTGGTGTGGTTACATCTATTAGTCACATCATATATCCATTACCCTCATTACTTTGTCTTAGTTTTTATTTGTTTAATTTTTGCTCTAGAGCATATGTGCTCATCAGACACACACACACACACACACACACACAGAGTGAAAAGAGAGAGAGAGAGAGAAAGTGACAAAGCACCCACCAAGGGGTATGACCATGCTACAAATGCTTCTCCTCCATTAGCTTCTACAGAACTTGGGCATGAATGCACTCATGCCTCACATGATTTTCATGCTGCCAGTTCTGGAAGTCAAACTGTCCAGGTGATTGTGAGGGATTCAATGCCTCACCCTTCACACTACATGCTGGGCACCCTCAATGCTTTTTTAAAATTCATCATTATTATTATTTTATGCATTCTATTGTTATTCATCATTTAGCTT
>NW_006209326.1:193900-210907 GCF_000334495.1 Tupaia belangeri chinensis | reverse complement strand
AAATGTGAAATAAAATTGAGAATACTATTCATGTTATCATCAACAGGTAATAAGCCATTTCTGTGTCCCACAAATGTCTTACTTCCTATTTTTTAAACTTAAGAATGTCATCTGAATCATTACTAGTAATACATTTTCTTTTATAATATTCACAATTTTATTTCACATTTGTTTTTATTATTATAAGCAGATGTGTTTTATGATTGAATCTATTTTTTAACTTAATAATCACTTTCTACTATCTTGTACAACATCCTTTTGTGTTCATCTAAAATCATGTATATCTTTTTCATAAACACATTTTTCATAAGCACCATGTTTGTAAACCTGCTTATCATTCTGGCCACCATTTCATACTCCAACCTTCACACACCCATGTACATCTTCCTCTTCAGCCTGTTCTTTATGGACATCTGTTTCTCCTCCACTACCATCCCAAAGATACTGATTAACATTCAGACACAGAGCAAGATCATCACCTATGCAGGCTGCATCACCCAAATGTATTTTTTCATGTTTTTAACAGAATTGTATGACTTTCTCCTAACTATGATGGCCTATAACCTGTATGTGACCAATTGTAACCCCCTACACTCTTTGGTCATCTTGAACTCCCAAGTCTGTGTGTTTGTTGGTTCTGTTGGCCTGGATTATAAGTGTCCTGAACTCATTATTACATAGTTTAATGGTATTGAAGCTGTCCGTCTGTATATCATTGAAAATCCCCCAATTGGTCCACCTTCCCTACTCTGACCCTTTTATTAATGACATAGTGCTATATTTTGAATCTGTGCTGTTGGCTAGTGGCCCCTTCACTGGGATCCTTCACTCTTACTCTAAAATAGTTTCTTCCCTATGTACAATCTCATTGGCTTAGGGGAAGCACAAAGTGTTTTCCATCTGTGCCTCTCATCTCTCAGTTGTCTCCTTATTTTTTTTATATTAGTCTAGGAGTGTATTTTAGTTTTGCTGTTATACAAAATTCACACTCAAGTGCTACAGCCTCAGTGATGCATACTGTGGTCACACCCATGCTGAACCCCTTCATCAACAGTGTGAGGAATAAAGACATAAAGAGGGCTCTGAGAAGTTTTCCCTTGGAGGAAAACCATCAAAGTATCAACTGTCATGATATTCAAAAGTGTGCTTGTTAGTAGAGGTCTAAGGATTAGGCAGAAATGGTGAAAATCTGACCAGATTCTAGAAGTAGAACTTGTTCCTTCTATTATCTCCTAAAACTTCCATGACTTCAATTTCAGCTTCTCTATACAACATAAATATCTCACTTTTCCACTCTGTCTGCTAATCTATTATTTATTTATTTATTTTTGCCATAGGGTACATGTACTCTTTGGAGAGAAACAGACTATGAGAGGGAAAATGATAAATCACCCCCTAGGAGGATGGCTTTGCCAAAATACCTGCTTGTCCTGTGATTTTGGGCACTCCTCCATGTCTTTGGTGTGATTTGCAAGCCACAGGTCCAGGACTTGAACTATCATCAGTCATTTGAGAGTTAGCACTATAGCTACTACATCACCTGCTGGTCTCTCTTTCTAATATATAAACAGGATTTTCCTCTGTCCTTTTTTTCCCACAAGTTTATCGCAACTATAGATTAGGAATACTTGGAAATCCTCATTAATTACATTGATCAACATGGATTTATTAAAAATATTTTTTTCTGGAACCAGTAGTTAGTGTAATGGCTATGTCACTGGACTCCCATGTAGTTGACCACGGTTCACATATCGGACCCAGTGGCTTGAAACTCACGCCAGGCACGTGAGCATGTGTGCTCAAAATCCGAAGAGGAGAATGGAGGAGAAGGGATTGTGGTGTGGCCATGCCCCCTGTGGGGTGATTTCTTACTTTCTGTCTCTCTTTCTCTGGCTGGCTGGCTAGCGCACGCTCCCTATAGCAAAAAACCTTTCCAAAAATATTTTTTTTTCTCAACTGATGTATACTGAAAAAGCTCTCCTTTATTCTATTAAAAATTATATGCTGTACTTATGGAAACTAAATCACTATACATGGTGGCTAAGGTCATTTATATAACTCAATAGTAGAAGACATCTGAGACCACAATTTAAAATTTTTCTTTTTATCATTCCATGATAAAAGACCACCTTAATTGTTCTTAATGAAAATGTAGAGTTTAGCACAGAAAATTTAAGTTATAACTTGTGATTTAGTTTTATTCTCATCTTTAAGTTTTAGTTTCTTAACTAGCCTGATGTCCACAGTGCCTTCATAGTCACTAGAAAAGAGCCATTACTACTTACAAATCTCCAAGTGGAATGTGGTTGGAAAGACACCTTTCAATAAATTGTTTTCCTTTTAAATTAATTTATTTTACATTCATTCACTGAGCATAATCACAGCATACAAAATGTGATTTCCCATCCAGAATAAACTACATAGGGGCTTAATCATACATGCCATAATTGACAAATAATTTTCCATTTATTGTTTCATATATATATATATATTTTTTTTTTCTCCCTATTCCTCTCCTGTCAGTTCCCACCCTCCTCCCACACTGTCTCTGGTGTCTACAGTTACTTTTCATTCCTTTCCCCCCACACATTTTATTAATTCTCAAAATATTTTAATTAATCTAACTACTTTCAATAGCAAGTTCAACTGATATATACATATCTGTGAACATATGTCTGACTTTAGGCATGAAGCTCTGAGAAGAATGAATATACTATAAAGTAGCACCTAGCAGATGCTATATAGTTTACTGTGGTCATTAGGTATTTTTCAACATATTTTTTAATTTCAAGAAAAGTAGTTTTAGCTTTCACAAATAAAAAAAAAATACTATGAGAGCTTGACTCTTTCAAGAAAAGTAGTTTTAGCTTTCACAAATCAAAAAAAAAAAAATACTAAGAGAGCTTGAGATAAAACTTAAAGCCAAGAAACAGGTTATAATTCTGTTCAAATAGTAGGTGCATGAACCTATTGGCAGCTCAAGACAAGACAAAAATCTTTAAATCTGGTCTTTTTATGGCCTTAAAGTCAGAGATGCATTTAAATGATGCACTAAATTTTAAGATATCCATCATAATACTACGCAAAATATTTTGTTTTAATTCTCTACCTACTAAGTATGTGTAGAAGATTGGTCTTCATGTATAAAAGAGATTATTCATTTTGATGAAGGTTGGTTTAGTTTGATGTATGTTTTACTATTAAAATATTTCCTGATTTCTTATTGAAAATTTCCTGTGCTTCCTAAATATATAAATATTTCCATTTTTCTAAATGAAATATCAACAAATCCTAATTGAAAAAGGAAATTAAATCTTCTGTATCTGGTTGAAGCCTTAGCAGATGAGCCTTTGCCCTCAGTAGCTAAATACTCATAGAGAAACAAATGTCAATAAAACCCCTATGGAAATTCTCTCTCAGGGGTTCAAGTCCTTTTCAGAAGTACAATTTTTATATGTCCCTCTCTTCCAACTCCCTAGCCCTATCTAAAAAAGAAATGATATAATTTTATTGAGATAATAAATACAGTTCTGGGACCCCATGTCTTTATCTTTGATTAACAGACTGATTCAAGCTGCTTCAGTAATATTTTTCATGTTGCCCCTGTTCCTGCCATATATCACCTGACTTGTGATGGAACTGTTCATTTCATAAGACTCCTGCCTTTGTACTGGTATTTATTAAGAGCCTTTATTAGAAGAGGTGGAATTGAAATGCAAATAAACAACAGAGATACAATAATTTAAAAGAAGATGGATAATAAGTCCATTGTGGATACCCTGAATATAAGGTTTGAGGGAGTTACTTTGGGGTATATGATTTCCTCCCTTATAACCATAAACATTATCATAAACAGACGAGTTTCTTTTTTTGTGTCTCTTAAGTGTTTTGCTTCCTATTTTCCATTTAATTCCATCCCTCTCGCCACCATCTCATTTCCCATCCTCCTCCAACACTCTTTAGCATCTACAGTTGCTCTCTTTGGCTTTGTATCTTCCAATCTTTCAGTTTTTGCCAGAGTGTAAACATTCAGCACATATTAAGTGATGACATACAATACCTCTCTTTAAGATTCTGGGATATTCTTTGTGGGTAGTTCTTTTGTTTATGAAATTGATTCTTTTAACACTTGTAAGATAATTCAGATTTCTATTCTTTTTTTAAGAAAGATTTTTTGCTATAGGTCACATGCATTCTCTGGTGAGACAGACAGACAGAGAGAAATCACCCCCCCCCCACGTGGAATGGCCATGCCACAATCCGTTCTTCTCCAATTTTCTTTTGGGGTCTTGGAGACACACGCACATACACCCAGCATGAGTTTTAAGCCACAAGGTCTGGAACTTGAACTGTGTTTGACTACATGAGAGTCCAGCCATGTAACCCTTACATCATCTGCTGGTCTCCAGATTTCTATTATCATTTTTTTTTTTTGGAGAGGTTTTTGTTATAGGGCATGTGTGCTCACCAGAAAGACAGAGAGAGACAGAGAGACAGAAAGCAAGAAATCACACACACACACACACACTCACCAGGGAGGATGGCTACTACACTGCAATCCCTTCTCCTCCATTTTCCTCTCGGGACCCAGGGAATACATGCACGCACACCTGGCATGATTTTAAGCCACTGGTTACAGGACTTGAACCATGGTTGACTACATGTGAGTCCAACACTGTCGCCATTATGCCAACTGCTGGTACCCAGATTTCTATTCTTATTGCATCTGTTGTGTTAGGTTGTATTTTTCAGAATTTGACCTGTTCATCTAAATTTTCAAATATTGGCAAAATATCATTTGTGATGTGTTTTCATTGTATACTTAATTCTATGCCATATATAGTGATGTTGTCTTTTGCATTCATGTATATTGATAGGCTCTTGTCAGTCTTACAAAGAGATAGAGGAAGAGTCTAATGGGGCTGTAAATACCCATGATTGGCTATAAAATCCACAATATGTGAAAGCCTACATTTTTAAGAGGAGCAGTTAATGTAGTGATGTAAATGTGAAGAATGGCTGCAAACGTAAAATGCCATTGTTCCAGATATTTATTGACAAAAAAATTGTATCAATAAAATTGTAAAATTGGTAGAGTTGCCTATTGCAGTTTACTACATAGGATGAAGAAAACTCATCAAAATACAGGATGAGGGCCAGGCAGTGGGGTGCTTAAGGAAGCTGGATCCCACATGACTGACTGGATAATTTGAGTCACAACCTGGTGGCTTGCAAAACACCCCAGGCACATGTGAATGCATGCCCAAAATCCCAAAAGAAGAACAAAAGAGAAGGGACTGTGGTAAGACCAACCTCCCTGGGCATTCTTTCTCACTTTCCTCATTTCTCTATGCTTCTCTCTGGTGAGCACATGCAACTTATATAAATTACTTTTTTTTTTTTTTGGCTTTCAAGGTTTATTTATTTTTCTATTGTTGGTGGAAATGCAAATTAGTGTGTACCCGCTGACAGAGAACAGTTCCTGAGTTGGGGGGTGAGGATGAAAGAAAGATAAGAAAGGACAGAATTGGGGGGACTGCCAGTCTATACTGGTCAGCACTGAATGTACTTTATTGCTAGTATTTATACACATTCCAGAGACTTCTGTGATGTAATGTTTTACGTCCTTACTGAATTTATCAGGTTGCTATAACAATACTTTGAAACATTCAGTTCAAAATAGTCCTAAGACATTCTGTTCATAACAATCCAGCCACCCAAGGCCATGTCCGGATAAAGACCCTGATCTTATTCTGGTGGTCATGTCCTGCAAATTTCTCACGTCTCCTCTTTGGTTCCCCACATTAGTGTAGCTACTGTAAAGAATAATATAAATTCCTCAAATAGAACTACCATATGATCCAACAAGTCCACTCCTGGATATGTACCTGAAGGATAGGAATGTACTCAGTGATAAAAATGCTGAATATCCATGTTTATTGCATCATTAGTCACGGGCATTCTTTCTCACTTCCACAACTTATATAAATTACCAGATGAACTGAGAGCAAATTAAAAATGTGTATATATATATATATATATATATACAGTTTAAATTTCCTTTACCTGACATGCTTAGGACTAGAAGTATTTTGGATTTCAGATCTTTTCTTGTTTTGAAATATTTCCATGTATACACTGAGATATCTTGTGGATTGAATAAGTCTAAACACAGAATTTTTTGTCATTTCATATACAACTTATACATACTTTATATGGACTGAAGGTAGTTTTATACAATTTTTTTTTGTATTGCACCTTTTATGCTATGAACTATGATGTGAAATTGGGTGTGGAATTATGCAATGTGGCATCATATTGATGCTTAAAATGTTTTAGATTTTTTAAAACTTTTCAATTTCCCAATGATCAGAACATGAATGTTTGATTTAAATGTGAGACAAATGAAAATCTCTAAGTTGTTTCTAATTTGAGTTTGGGAATAACTATGGAAAAAAGGAAAATGACAAAGGGGGAATGGTTGGAAATCAGAGAACAGAAAGCTTTCTAAAATAAATAACATACATTTTATAAAGCTGTGGAGAACTCTAAAGAAATTGAAACCCCAGGAAATAAAGATGGACTTAGATGGAAAATATTTAACAGAACCAAAACTGAAAAGTTATGTGTTGATGATAATGTACATTATTATATCTATGACTTGACTAAGATGCACTATATTCACACTGGGAACAGCCATTTTGTACGCTGTAAAGCTGTACAGTAATTAAATGTAAATAAATAAAAGTAATAAATAAAAACTAAAAAGAGGTTTTTTTTAAAGATGGTACAAGTTCTAATTCTACAACCTAAGAATCAATATTTCTGACTCTGAGGCTTAGAGTATTTAATTTACATTTTAAATTTGACCCTTTTATCACTTCCCTAAGAATTGTTTCAGAGCTCTTTTTATGTCCTTATTCTTCAGACTATAGATGAAGGGGTTCAGCATGGATGAGAGTACAGTGTACATCACCAAGGCTATTGCACTTCAAAGTGAGCTGTGAGTAGCACCAGCACTAAGGTACACTCTTAGGCTTGTACAATAAAATAAGGAGACAACTGAGAGCTGAGAGGTGAAGACGGAAAATGGTTTATACTTCTGACCTGATGAGATTCTACCTGTGGAGGAAACTATCTTAGAGTAAGTATGAAGGAGCCCAGAAAAGTTTCCATGCTTCCACACACCAGTAAAGATGCAAAATTAATCATGTCATCAAGAGAGGTGTCAGAACAGGCACCTGTGAAAATTCACACAAAAAGTAATGAATTTCCAAGTGTGTACAGAAGGACAACTACAACGGCATTAAGCTATTCAACAAAGAAGTAAGGACACTAATCACCTAGGATGCTAGAACTAGCAGTCCACAGAGCTGGCAGTTAATGATCACTGTAGTTCAGGGGGTGACAGATGGTCACTAACTGGTCTAGTCCATCACAGTCAGCAGAAAAATATCTCACTCCGAAAAAGCATGAAAAAGTACATCTGAACAATGACGCCTGCATAGGTGACGACTTTGCTCTGTGTCTAGATGGTCATCAGCATCTTTGGGATGGTGGTGGAGGTGAGACTGATGTCTACAAAGGACAATTTGGAGAGGAAGAAGTACATGGGCCTTTGTAAGTGAGAGTTCAAGATGGTGACCAGGATAATGAACAGGATTCCAAAGACGGTCACCAAGTACATGGGGAGGCATAGCCCAAAGGAAGTGTTGTGGTTTGAATTCATGCACAGGTTTTAGGTGTAAATTAACCCTTAACTTATTAAAAAATGAATATATATGAAATATCTGAATTCTATGACAGAAACTGAAAAATCAGAAGGTATAACAACAGAGATGGCAAGTGTCAACACCAGAGACTGTACAGGAGAGGATAGTTATCAAGGGGTGGGAGAGAGGGGCTCAGGGGAAATAAATTAACACACATAATAATGGAAAGCTATCTGGTGAGAATTATTTATATCTTTGACTTGATTAGTATGCAATGGATGTATTTTTGAAAAGTCATATTGTATTCTATTAAGATGTACAATGATGGGACCATAAGATGATGTAGTGATTATGTAGCTGGACTCCCACAAGGTCACCCATGGTTTGAGTCCTGAAGTGGTGACTTGGAAACAGACCTGGCACATGTGCATGTGTTCTCAAGATCCCAGCAGGAGAATGGAAAAGAAAGGATTGTGGTGTGACCATTATATAGATATATATACATATATAAAATACATAAATATAAAATTTAGTATAAAGTATTAAGTGAGAAAAAGGAATTTTTATACAATTTCTGCTGAAATAAGCACCTTACAAGAACTATTTTTTTCCAGATTTATTTTTAAATGGTATACAATTGTATGTATTTATTGTATAGCATGGTTTTGATATGTATAGTTAAATTTGAATTGGTTAAATCTAGCTACTTAATTGATACCTCTTCCAGATGGCTATCATTTTGTTGGCAAGATCATCGCTTGAGGGACTGAAAGTTGCTCAGATGAGTCCATGTGTGAATGGTGAGTTAATATGAGAACCTATGACACTACTGTACTCAACAGTAGACAGTAGACTTTTTAAACATTGGAAGATTACATTACACTAATTTTTAACATTTTCTTCTTTCATTAAGAACAAATTAATACCAGCTAATTCTTTTTTTATTTATTTTACACATTTAATCACTATACATCTTTACACAGTACAACTTGATTTTCCCAGCATGAATACAGTGCATGTCAAGTCAGAGACATTATCATATACATGATCATCAACAGATAACTCTCCATTTTTATGTCTTGTTAAATATTTTGTTTGTTTGTGTTTTCCATAAACCCCTTCTTCCCACCCTGTATTATCCATCTCCTTCCATACTGTCTTTAGTATTTATAGTTGCCCTCATATCATACCTTCTAACCTTACACTTTCTGCTATAGAGCACAGAAACATATTAAGTATATATTAAGTCAGGACATACGACACTTGTCTTTCAGTCTGGATGTTTCACTTAGCATTAAATCTTTAACAATAGTCCACTTTTTATAAAATGTCATGAACATTTTTTTATGGCTGAGTAGTATTCCACAGTGTACATGTGCTACATTTTTTCAATCTACTTGTCTGATCTTGGACATTCAGGTTGCTTCCATGTCCTAGCAGTTGTGACATTTTAGATATCAGACAGAGTGGAAAAGTGAAATACTTAAATTGCATAGAGAAGATGAAATATTTTCTTTTCTTCTTTTATTTTCATTTCATTCCTATACATCTTTGAAGCATACAAAACAAATCTTCCCAGCATGAATACAGTGTATATTAGTCCAGTCAAATATATTACCAACAGTCAAATATACTACACAACACTCTTAACAAATAATTTTAAACTTTGGAATCTGATGCTTTGTCATGAAAGTTCTAGGATATAAGCAAATGAAACAAGTTCTACTTCCAAAATCTGTTCATACTTTCAACATTCCTCCCTCTTGTGCTCTGAGCCATGTTAACAAGTGCAATTTTTCACTTAAGAATAATTTATGTTTTGATACTTTCCCTCCAAAGGAGATTTTTCAGTGCCCTCTTTATGTCTTTATTCCTCAAACTGTAGATAAAGGGGTTCAACATGGGTGTGACCACACTGTACATCACTGAGGCTGTTGCACTTGAGTGTGAGCTGTGGGTAGTAGCAGAACTAAGGTACACACTTATAGTTGTACAATAAAATAAAGAGACAACCAAGAGATGAGAAACACAGGTGGAAAATGCTTTATATTTCCCCTGAGCTGATGAGATTGCATGAATGGAAGAAACTATTTTGCAGTAAGAATAAAGAATCCCAGCGAGGGGAAGCCCAGCCAACAGTACAGATGCAAAATAGATCACCATGTCATTAAGAAACGTATCATAGGAGGAAAGATGGATAACCTGATTGAGTTCACAGAAAAAATGGGGGATTTTCAATGGCATACAGAAGGGCAGACGCAAAGCCATTAAGCTATGTAATAATGAAGTCAGGACACTTATGATCCAGGACAACAAAATCAGCAACAAACAGAGCCAGGGGTTCATGATGATCATGTAATGTAAAGGGTGACAGATGGCCACAAACCTGTCATAGGCCATCACAGTCAGGAGAAAGTCATCTAATGCTGCAAAGAGCATGAAAAAGAACATCTGGGTGATGCAGCCTGCATAGGTGATGACCTTGCTCTGTGTCTGGATATTCACCAACATCTTTGGGATGGTGGTGGAGGTGAAACAGATGTCTATGAATGACAAGTTGGAGAGGAAGAAGTACATGGGAGTGTGCAGATGGGAGTCTGAGATGGTGGCCAGGATGATGAGCAGATTTCCAATCATGGTGCTCAGATACATGAACAGGAAAATCCCAAACATGAAGGGTTGTAATTTGGGTTCCTCTGAAAGCCCCAGAAGAAGAAATTCTGGAATTCTTGTATTATTCTCCGGTTCCATGTTACAGAAGTGACTACCAAGAAAAGGAAATTAACATGTCTAATTTTTAATTCAAAATGGCTTATAGAGTTAACTCATATAATTCACAATATTAGGTTGTCAGGAACATCCTGATGTACTTTTCTATGCAAAAATGCATAATGAGTTTCCTAATGACCCAATAATTACTCACATGATGAAATGTTACAGTTTATGTGCGTCAGTAAAGAAATTAATCTATATGTTTTTCCATTGCAAGAGGGTGCTTGTACTTGCTAGAAAGACAGAGAAACAGGGAGAAAAATCACTCCCCAATGGATCATGATCATGCCACAATCCCTTATCCTCCATCTCTCTATTTTATCGTGATTTTGGGCATACATTTACACATTCCCAGAGTGGTTTTTTTTGTTGTTGTTGTTGTTTGTTTTGTTTGCAAGCAGCCAAGGCTGGGACTTAAACCTCCATCAACCATGAGAGATTCAGCTTCTCCAAATGCTAACCAACAGGGCTGATCTATTCTCTTTATTTTGTATATGGTTCCTCTTCCCTTTAGCATACCCACTCTCCTAAGCTATGTCTGATTGAGAATTTCTATTCCATTCTCAACCTTTCACCAAATTCTCACATGCATTTGAGTAATATAAATTGAAATCCCACCACATTCCATGTACTGTCTGGATAATGAATATAAACTGCTAAGAAACTAAAATACTTAATAATTATTGATGGATAGTATGAAGATAAAGAAATAATCATGTGACATTTCACATATTAACACGTACTTTGAAGACAACAAACTTATGTAGAAATGAGAGTATGGACAGGGAGACTATTAACTGGCTGATAAAATGACATTTGAACAGAGACCTTAAGGAAGAGAAGGAAAGAGCTACAAGGATATCTGGGGAAGTGGATGCCTTATAGAATAAAGCTACAGGGAGAATAATGAGATAGATAGTGTAAGGGAATGTTGAGAAGTGAGGGGACCTGCTGATTCTGAAATTTGAAGACACTGATGGTTCTTAAATCATGTGCTGTCCTAGTCTTTTATAAATGCAACCCTCAAAGCTGGAGACATAACAGCAAGAGTTCAATTGGCAAGCCTCCCACAGACATGTAAACTTGGGGACACATTATGATATGACCACTTTGTGCTATGTATTTATAGAAACATTTTTTTAAAAAGCACTATAGGCAATATGTAACCAAGTAAACGGGATACATTAAAAAACTATATTCAATAAAATGGAATGAGAATATAAAGCAAATTATAAAGAAAAACTTTAAGATGATAATTTAATCACATTAATATAGGCCTCTAAATTCAGGTTAAATTGAAAAGATCTGGATATAAGATAAGGAAATATATATATATATACATATATATATAAAAGTTAATATGGATGGAATGGATGAAAGTCCATTTCACAATAGATGAAAGTTACTGATAATTTAAAAAATATATTCAATCACAACACACATGTTTTGTAATAATAAATATATATATACATATAAACATATATGAAATCCCACCAAATTCCATGTACTATCTAGATAATGTATGTATGTGTGTGTATACATATATATATGAAGGGTTGTAATTTGGGTTCCTCTGAAAGTCCCAGAAGAAGAAATATATATATACACACACACACATATTTAATAGAGATTTTTTTAGTGATAGGGCATGTGTACTCTTCAGAGAGGAAGAGAGACAGAGACAGTGAGAGGGAAAGTGAGAAATCAGTCTTCAGGGAAATGGCCATGCCACAATCCCTTTACCTCCATTCTCTGCTTGAGATTTTGGGCACACACATACACATGCCCAGTATGAGTTTCAAGCTACCAGGTCTTGGGCTCAACCTTGGTTGGCCATGTGCAAGTCCAGTGACATAATCATTGTGCCACTTGCTGGCTCTGAATTACATATTTTAAAAGAAACAGTGGAAGAAAAACTATCAATAGTATCTAATGTTAAAATTATACAGTGATTGAATTTATAAAATAAATTAAGATAATTTAAAAAGAAGTTGCTTTTAGTTATTTATAGTAAGAAGAATAGTCTAAATAACCTAGCATGCTATAATAAAAACAGAAATGTTGAATGAAAAAAATGTGTACCATATAAACAAATAGATTAAGATATGTTTATGAAAAATATATACACTTTAGGTGAACACAAAAGAAATATGTTGCACAGAAAGGATGAAAGTTACTGATAAGTTAAAAAATATATTCAATCACAACACACATGTCTTTGTAATAAGATAAGCAAATGTTAAGTAAGATTGTGAATGTTATAAAAGAAAATGTATTACTACTAATGATTCAGAAGATGCTTTTAAGTTTAAAAAGCAATGAGAGTCAAGACATCTGAAGGACACAGGAATGGAGGATTGTCTGTCAATAATGTGTATGATATCTTCAAATGAACTGGTAGGAAGTGTGTTCATGTTGGGTAAATTTATTTTACAAGCCGTAATGATGTACAATTATTGAATGTATAAAATAACTTTTTAGGAAAGCAATGATGGTTCCCAGAGGGTGGAGTAGAGGGTAAAGCATTGGGTCCCACATAGCTGGACCTGGGAGCTTGACAATCACACCAAGCATAAGTGTATTCATGCCTAAATTCCTGAGAAAAAAAATGGAGGAGAGGAGTTTGTGGTGTGGTCATACCCTCTAGAGCATTCTTTCTCACTTTCTCTCTCCCTGTCTTTCTGATGAGTACATGTGCCCCAGAGCAAAAACTAAACAAAACACAAAGGTAAGAGAAAAGCATGATGGTTATGGGTATATGATATGACTGACTGATAGATGTACCCACACCAAATTTAAAATTGTTCACATAGTACCCCTCAAGGTATTTATCTGTCATCCCTAAATAAAAAATAGCAAATTTACTGCAAAAATACTAATTATTAGAATAAAATCAAAAGACCCACAGTATGAAAAAGCAAAAAATTTGCAAAGACAATTCTCACAGAAGAAAAAGGCTAACTCCAAAATAATTTCAGTCTCAGCAGTAATAGAATAATTTATATGTAAGCTTTTTAGTTTTCCCCAGTGTCCTATCAAATAAAACTGATTTCTTTTGTTACTACCCAACTCGAGAGAAGATACTGCAAAATGTATGTCTCATTAGCTGCTGTTGCAAGGTAATATTTGTAAGCCATCTATTGGTCTGAACAATGTGATGAATATAAAACATACCCAAATACATCCCATCTTAAAAAGTAAATAAAATACCCCATACTTCAGTGCATATCCCTCCAAAGGAAATACTCAATTTCCTACCCACTCATTGCAAATCTCCATTTTTATTTTATTAAAATTTTATTGAAACCCCTTTACCCTTCCTCTTCCTTCTTTGGTCTTCTCCAGTTGGATTTCCACTCCCATAATTTAATTCCCACCTACATTCTGAGTCTAACATCATCTCTTTTTAACATATTAAATCAATTAACCAACATTAATTAGTTAAGCAAGAAAACACAGTGATCTTGTGGTTCTGGGCTATGCTTATTAGGACTCTTGGGTGACCTCAGGTGAACATTGTCAGCTTTCATTCTCTGGGAGTCTTTTCTACAGCATCTGCTGGGCTTTCAGACTCACCTGGCTGGGGTTGCTGAGAAAGTGCTGTCCATGTTGGAGTCTGAATTCCTCTCTAGATAGATGATCATAGAGACAAAAGTTCTATTCTCACATAAGACAGCAGGTAAGAATGAAGCATCATTTTTATAACTAGGTTTAGGAATACATAAAACGTCAAAATTGTCTGTCCTACAGAAGGACAGCAGCAGAGGAGGTATTTACAACTCCCAATATTGACTCATTTGGCACCTTTCTCTCCTGTAACTCCAATTCTGGGCACTTGAATCCCTGTGGGACATTGGTCTGAGCAGAAAATAGTAATTTCCTAATCACTCTTTTCCCAAGAGATCAAGTTAGAAATGAGATGAATACTGTAATTATTATTGTTCCTCCAGAGGTCTAGCACTTTTGACCAATCCCTAGTTAAAATGTTCTCCAAAGTCTGAGATACCTGACCAGGTCCCTTGGAACTGCAAGGTGTTGAATTATGGTGAAGACACAGTACTTGTTATCTCTAGAAAATTGCTGTTCTTCATCAAAAGGGAGAACTCTGTTAAACTGTGAAACTTGGGACAGCTGCCATGATCCTTAGATTTAGAATGGGTTTGATTGAAATACATAGAAATTTTTAAATTTTTTAAATTTCTTTTTATTTCTATTTATTTTACAAATTCAATCATGTTCCTTATCTTACAAAGTGAATATTCCAACATGTGTACATTTCTCATCAGTCCAGTTCACTATACTAGAAAGTTACCTTTAATAGATAATAATCCATTTCTTTGTCCCATAAATGCCTTGTCTCTCTATTTTTTTCCCTTAATGTCCTTCCTCAGCCTCTACTCCCTCACCTTCCCTCTTCCCACACTGTATCTGGTATTCACAACCATTTACTTAGTTTCTTTAACCTTTAGTCATTCAGTTTCAGCCATAAAGTGAAGACACTCAGTATATATTAAGTGGAGACATACGATGTCTCTCATTCTTTGCCTGGCTTGCTTCACTCAGCAGTAAATCTTCCATATTCATCCACTTTCTGTCAAAAGCCAGAGTATTTCATAGAGTATATGTGCTACAGTTTTTCAATCCATTCATCCGTTCATGGGAATTTGGATTGGTTAGATGTTTTAGCAGTTGTGAATAATGCTGCAAGAAACATGCATGTGTAAGCACTTTTCCAATTAAAAATTCTGTCCTTTGCGTAGATACCAAGAAGTAGGATTGCTGGATCATATGGCATTTCTATTTTCAGGTCTTTGAGGAATCTCCAAGTTGTTTTCCACAGTGTCTAGACCAATTTACATTCCCACCACCAATGTAAGAGAGTTCCCGTTTCACCACACCTCCACCAGCACTTATCGGTTTTTCTTTTATTAATCTTAGTCATTCTGATTGGGGTTAGGCGGTATCTCATTGTAGTCTTTATCTGCATCTCCCTTACAAAGAGTGATGTTAAGCATTTTTTTCATATGCCTTTAGGCTATTCATATGTCATCCTTAAAGAGTATTTTTATGTATTATCATAATCTTGTTTATATTACATTGAATCACATATAACTTTACAGTGGAGAGTGATTTATTTTCCAACTCATTGTCCCATCTTTCTTACAGGGTTAATCTTTTTTCTAAGAATCTTGATCATGAAGGGATGTATTTTATCAAATGCTTTTTCTGCATCAATTGATATGGTCATATGGTTTTTATCTTTCTTCCTGTTAATATGATGTATTACATTTATGGTTTTGCATATGTTGAACCAAGCGTGCATTCCTGGAATAGAGCCTACCTGATCATGATGTATAATCTTTTTTATAAATTGTTGGATATGATTTGCTAGTATCTTGTTGAGAATCTTTGCATCTATATTCATCAAGGTTATTGGTCTATAGTTTTCCTTCCCTGTCCTGTCCTTATCTGTTCTAAGGATAAGGGTGATAATAGCTTCATAGAAGGAATTAAGGAGAGATTCACCCTTTTGGATCATTATAAATAACTTGAACAGAATAAGGGTTAACTCTTCTTTGAAAATTTTATAGAATTCAAAGGTGAATCCATCAGGGCCAGGGCTTTTCTTTGTTGGGAGGTTATTTATAACTGATTCAATCTCCTGGCTTGTTATGGGCCTATTCTGACATTCTATGTCCTCCTGGCTCAATCTTGGTAGATTATATGTGCTCAGAAATTTGTCCACCTCATTCAGATTGTCTTGTTTCTTGGCATATCGTTGTTCATAGTATCCTCTAATGATGCTTTGTATTTCTACTATGTCTGTTGTTATTATGCCTGCTCCATTGCAGATTTGATTCACCTGGTTTCTTTCTCTCTTCTTAATGTCTTGCTAGTGGTGTATCTATTTTGTTTATCTTTTCAAAGAATCAGCTTTTACTTTCATTTATTTTCTTTATAGTTTGTTTATTTTCTATTTCATTTATTTCTGCTCATATCATTATTATTTCCTATCTGCTGGAGTTTTTGGATCTTTTTGCTATTGCTTTTCCAATTCTCTGAGGCTTGATGTTAGGTGATCCATTTGCTTTCTTTCCATTTTCCTCTTATGAACTTCCCTCTTATGACTGCTTTAGCAGTGTCCCAAAGATAACACTATTTCATTTATTTCTGCTCATATCATTATTATTTCCTATCTGCTGGAGTTTTTGGATCTTTTTGCTATTGCTTTTCCAATTCTCTGAGGCTTGATGTTAGGTGATCCATTTGCTTTCTTTCCATTTTCCTCTTATGAACTTCCCTCTTATGACTGCTTTAGCAGTGTCCCAAAGATAACAGAAACTCGTGTCCTTGTTGTCATTAGCTTCCATGAATCTTTTGATGTCAGTCTTTATTTCTTCAGTAGTTGTGGAGTCATTCAGGAGTAGGTTATTTAGCTTCCATGTATTTGAGTATTTTTGAGGATTTCTCTTACAATTAAACTCAAGTTTAATTCCATCATGGTCAGAGAAGATGCTGGATA
>NW_006209326.1:192965-193331 GCF_000334495.1 Tupaia belangeri chinensis | reverse complement strand
TGTGGGAGAGGTATTTTCCTGCTTCCCCATATTTCTTGTGGTCCTGCAGCGATTTCTAGTCATCTGGTGGATGGTCGGTTTCTTCCCAAACATGCGAGTTTTGGATGCTGGAGGCCCAGTTATCAGTGGGACATCTTCCTTTCTGCCCAAATGGCTAGATCTCAGGAGCCATGGAGCTGGCTGTCTCTTGAAGAAGGCTCTTTAGGGTTTCTTGAAGAGCTGGTCTGCTGTTGGCAAATTCTTTCAGGTTTTGTTTGTCTGAGTAGATTTTAATCTTTTTTCCTATATGAGGTTAATTTTGAAGGACACAATAATCTTGGTTGAAATTGTTTCTCTCTTAACACTTTTTTTTTTTTTTGGAGGGGT
>NW_006209326.1:176455-192900 GCF_000334495.1 Tupaia belangeri chinensis | reverse complement strand
ATGGCCATGCCGCAATCCCTTCTCCTCCATTCTCCTCTCGGGATCTTGGGCACGCACGCACATGCGCCCGGCATGAGACCTAATTGACTTTTAATACTTTCAAGAGAGTTTTTGATTTCCTGTATTACAATCTTCATCTCTAATAGTTCCATCTGATTCTTTCTTAGCATGTCCATTTCTTCTTTCATATTGTGGAAAAACTTCCTAATCTCCTATTGTTCTTTGTCTCTTTTCTGTTCTAATTCATAGAATTTGGTCACCATAAATGTTCTAAATTCTTTCTCGAACATTTTGGTAATGTTCTCTGTGCTTTCAAGAAATAGAAGGGAGTCACTATGTTCTTTTGGTGGAGACATATTTTCTACTTTGTTCAGACCTGAGGCTCTTCTTCTACTTCTAGTCATAGGGAGATGTATTCATTTTGGAATACTTTTTAGAGAATGTTTCTTTGACTAGCAGCAAGTGTGTTTTCTTTTTGCTGTGGACTAAAGACTGCTGAAGTCTCTCTTCTGTTGCGTTTAGCAATGTGGACAGAGGAGCAGTATTCTATTCAGGTGTCTGAAGAAAAGCATCTCCTTTTTTGCAGGTGGTTTAGTGAAAGTGAGGATCCCTGAGAGTCATAAAATACTAGAATATTTCAGAACTGTAATTCTAAACATATCTAGACCATCTGGGAGGGCAGAGACAGAGAAAGAGAGGGCCAAATAAGTGGGAAGAAAGAAAGAAGAAGAAGAAAGAAAAAGTAGGGTGCCATGCACTAGTGTGGCACATGATTTCACTAGGTGTATGAAGATGGAAGCGGGGTGGCTGTAGAGCTGAGGGCAGTCCTATGTGGTAAGGAGAAGTGAGAAATTTACAAGTGAAATAAGAGGAGAAGGAGAAAATAAAACCTACTTGACTAATATAGATAGGGCTCTCTGGGCTTGGGGTGCCAGTGCTGCAGATGGGGCAGGGGCCCAGCCTTAGTGTCCTTTTGGCCAGGGGTCTGAAGATGGAAGTGGGGTGGCTGTAGAGCTTAGGGAAGTCCTGGCTGACAGAGATAGGGGTCTTTAGGCTTGGGGTTGCTGGGACTGGAGCTAGGGTGGGGTCTTGCCTCAGTGTCCCTTAGGGCGGGGGTCTGAAGATGGAAATGGGCAGGGGATCTTTTTTTCTAAACAGTTGCTTGAGTTCCTTGTGTATTCTGATTATCAGTCCCTCATATGAGGCATAGTTTACAAAAATATTTTCCCATTCTGAGGGCTGTCGACTCACACTAGTTACTGTGTCTTTTGCCATGCAAAAACTTCTTAATCTGATTGTGGGGAGCCAAGAAGGAGAAATGAGGAACGTGTAGGACGTGTCCACTAGATGGAGTCCAAGGTTATTGTCTGGACCTAACCTTGGGTGACTGAATTGTTATGTGCAGAATGTTCCAAGTATTGCAACAACCTGATAAACTCAGCAAGGACTTTTGAGTCCCACATTAAGGAAACCAAATGTTTCTGTATAAAACACAACAATAAACTTAACTCGTGGTTGGACAGTATTGACTGGCAGCCCTCCTGTTTCTATCCTGTCTTCTTGTCTTTCTTTAATCCTCACCCCCCCACCAACTCAGTAACTGTTTGCCATTGGTGGGTCTGACAGAGTGGCACCCAAACAAGGACCTGAGTACTGGGGATAATGGTAAAGGACACAGCAAAGAATAAATGGAGAATGCAAACAAGGACCTGAGTACTGGGGATAATGGTGAAGGACACAGCAAAGAGTAAATGGAGAACACATTCATCTTAAAAGTGGAAGTGTTGTGGTCAGTATTATGGGAGTAATTATGGGGCAGGGCAATAGTCACCAGCTCTGTACATATGCTTAAAGAAATGCTAAGTGTGCAAGGCTTGCAGGGAAGGGCAGTAGCAGCTTTCAAAATTTTTAGAATTTATTGAAGTAGTTTGTCCTTGGTTTCCTGAGGAAGGTACAGTTCACATAGATACCTGGAAAAAGGTGGGGCAAAAGCATCAAGATTATTATGATGCCCATGGTCTTGAAAAGGTGCCTGTGGATGCTTTTAGTTTATGGACTTTACTTAGAGATGTTTTGGATTTTAGCCACGAGCGAGAGAGGATTCTTCCCAAGTGGATAAAGACTCTCCCCACCTGTTGGAATTTCTCCCTCTGTTCCTCCCTGCAGGAGGGATTGATAGGAGATTTTTCTCCACTCCCAGAGATGGAGGATGAAAAACTCTCCCTGGAGCAATAGGAACAAATTGAACAAGAGGTGGCTTACTATGATGTTGCAAGACACCCTATTGTATCTGTTAGCCAGGAAAAGACATCTGTACTTTTCTCAACTGAATTATAACAGTTACAGGTAGAAATGAGAAAAATCTTAGATAAAATGCAACCACTTCATCTAAAAACTCATAAAGATCAGGCTACCTGGACTAGTAAGGTTCATCTCCCACTCCAACTATGCTTTCAGGTTAAGACCTGTTGTTCCCCCACCCCAGGTGTTCTCTAAATATCCCCCTTTAGTAGTAATGGCTCAAAAAGATTTAGCATCCTTAACCCCTCTTCAATTATCTTTACAACATTCTCTTAAGGAAGGGGAAGATGTCAGGGTTTTTTTCTTGTATCCCATTATAGAACAGAGAGACCAACAAAGAAATTTGGTGCGAGTTCATACACCCATTCCATTTAAGCAACTGAAAGAATTGAAAATGGCTTGTGCTCAGTATGGTCCAACTGCTCCATTCACGTAAGCAATGTTGGAAGCCATGGTTGCTGAAGTTCTTCCTCCTGAGGACTGGAAAGGTATAGCTAAAGCCTGCCTCTCTGAAGGGGATTATTTATTATGGAAAAACAGTTTACAGAACATTGCCAGGCTACAACAGAGTTAAATTGTACTCAAAATATCCCCATTACTTTTGAAATGTTGGCCAGAGAGGGACAATATATGGATGTTAGTCAACAGCCTAATTTTAACATAGCCATGTATGCACAAGTAAGTGCTGCGGCTAGGAGAGCATGGAATAAAATACTCTCTGCCAGAAAACAGACCAAGGATTTATCTAAAATCAGACAAGACCAGGTGAGCATTTTCAGGATTTTGTAACCCATTTACTACAGACTACAGGGAGACTGTTAGAGGAAAGTGAAGCAGGACTTTTGTTGGTAAAACAACTTGCTTATGAAAATGCTAATTCGGCCTGCCAAGCAACTATCCGTCCTCTTAGAAAGAAAGGTGGCCTGTTCAATTACATTAGATTGTGTACAGATATTGGCCCATTATACACTCAAGAGCTAGCTATGGCCGCAGCTTTGCAGGGTAAAATGGTTAAGGAAATCTTGTACCAACAGGTTAAGGGACCTAGGAACAGAGTCAAGGAACCTCCTAGCAGCTTCTATAATTGTGGTCCAATGGGTCACCAGGCAAAACGATGTCCAGTTACAAGGCAGAAACCCCAGAGAGAGCCAGATTCCTGCCCAAATTGTAAGAGGGGGCTTTCACCGTAGCCACAAGATGTATAAGATATCTAGGGATAAACCTAACTAAGAAAGTCAAAGACCTTTATAAAGAAAACTACGAGAATCTTAAAAAAGACATTGAAAGTGACATAAAAAAGTGGAAGGACATCCCATGCTCCTGGATTGGTAGAATTAACATAATCAAAATGGCAATTCTACCCAAATTAATCTACATGTTTAATGCAATTCCAATCAAAATACCAGAGATATTCTTCAGAGATCTAGAAAAGACAATTATAGAATTTGTCTGGAACCATAAAAGACCTCGTATTGCAAAAGCAATCCTGCGTAAGAAGAATGGAGTAGGAGGCATATCACTCCCTGATCCCAAGATATACTATAAAGCTGTGGTCATCAAAACAGCATGGTATTGGCATAAAAACAGACATGTGGACCAATGGAAGAGAATAGAGACCCCAGAAATAACTCCCAAAGCTTATAGCCAACTGATCTTTGACAAAGGATATCAGTCAATCCATTGGGAAAAGGAAAACCTCTTTAGTAAATGGTGCTGGAAAAACTGGGTATCCACCTGCAGAAAGATGAAACTGAACCCCCATCTTTCACCATTAACAACAGTCAACTCAAAATGGATCAAAGATCTGAACCTAAGACCTCAGACAATAAAACTACTTGTGGAAAATGCTGGGGAAACTCTGGGAGACATTGGAGTAGGCAAAGACTTCTTAAATAAGACTCCCAAAGCACAGGCAATAATCCCTAAAATAGACAAGTGGGACTATATTAGACTAAGAAGTTTCTGCACAGCAAAGGACACAGTAACAAGTGTGAACCGACAACCCTCAGAATGGGAAAATATTTTTGTTAAATATGCCTCAGACAAGGGACTGATAACGAGAATACATAGGGAACTCAAGTGCCTTATGCGAAAAAAAATGATTAACCCGATTAAAAGATGGGAAAGTGAGCTGAACAAAAGTCTCTCTAAGGAAGACATACGAACAGCCAAAAAGCATATGAGGAAATGCTCAACATCCCTCATCATAAGGGAGATGCAGATAAAAACCACAATGAGATACCACCTAACCCCTGTCAGAATGGCAAAGATTAAGAATATAAAAAGTGATAAGTGTTGGCGGGGATGTGGTGAAAAGGGAACCCTCCTACACTGTTGGTGGGAATGTAAACTAGTTCAACCACTGTGGAGAACAATATGGAGGTTCCTCAAAGATCTACAAATAGAACTACCATTTGATCCAGCAATCCCACTTCTGGGTATTTACCCAAAAGACAGGAGAACGCTCAGTCAGAAAAGTGCTTGCACATCAATGTTTATTGCAGCATTATTCACAATTGCCAAGACATGGAACCAACCTAAATGTCCACAAACTGATGAATGGATTGGAAAAGTGTGGTATATATACTCTATGGAATACTACTCAGCCATAAAAAAATAACAAGACCCTGGCATTTGATAGAAAGTGGTCAGATATGGAGGATCTATTGCTGAGTGAAGTAAGCCAGGCTATGAAAGAAAGATATTGTATGTATCCACTCAATATATACCGACTATCTGCACTCTATGGTAGATAGCAAAACACTGGAAGACATAAAAGCAGTGAAGGTACTTAACGAGAATAGGACTGTGTGGAATAGGGGAGGTGAAGAGAAGAGGATAGAGAAAGATAGCAAGAGAACAATATAGAGGCAGGACGGTAGTGAGAATCAGATATGGCTTATTACCTGTTGATGAGGACATGTATAGTATTTTCAACTGGATTGGTCTGAGAAGTATTTCATGATGTGTAAAGTCTTTTTACAAGCAAAATGAGAAATAGTGATTGTTTTTAAAAATAACTAGAATAATAATAGTGATGATTGGGAAAAACATTGAATAGATATTGAATGTTGAAGTGGGGAGATTAATGTCTCTGTATTGACTGACATGCATGACATTCCCTTTTGAAAAAACAATGTAATACACTGTAAAGTTATATGTATTCCAATGTAATATAAAGAAGATTATGATGATAATAAAAATAAAAAAATTTAAACATTTTATAAAAAGGGCAATTTAGGAATTCTTACAATACCTCAGTCGGGGAACGGGAAAAGGGGCCATCCCCACGTCCCTCAACAATGTTATGGGGCCATTCAGATCCAAACAAACAATCAAGTCATTCCACCGCAGGTAAACTATTCATACAAGGTCTCGTGCGGGACACCCCAGGTAGTTCAGCATTGGGCCTCGGTTCCTCCACCTACACAGTACTGACACCAGAAATGGAAATTCAGGCCTTATCTATGTGGGTCTATAGTCCTTTAACTCTTGCATCTGTTGTTCTGGTCTTAGGAAGAAGTGGCTCATTAATGCGGGGACTTATTATTGCCCCAGGGGTTGTAGATTCAGATTTTACAGGAGGAATAAAAATTATGACATCATCTCCTTACCAAATTTCTGATCGCATTGGTTAGGACTTCCAGTACTATATTGAAAAGGAGTGGAGAAAGTGAGCATTCTTTTCTTGTACCAGTTTTTAGTGGAAAAGCTTTCAGATTTTCTCCATTTAGGATGATGTTAGTTATGGGTTTTTCATAGAAAGCTTTTATTGTGTTGAGAAATGACATTACTATGCCGATTTTGTGGAGAGTCTTGATCATCAAGGGATATTGTTTCTTATCAAATCCTTTTTCTCCAGCAATTGATATGATCATATTGTTTTTATATTTATTTATTTATGTTAATATGGTGTATTACATTTATGGTGTTGTGTGTGTTGAACAAGCCTTGCATTCCTGGAATAAATCCTACCTAGTTGTAATATATAATCTTTTTATAAGTTGTTGGGTACATTTTGCTAGTATCGTCTTCAGAATCTTTGTGTTCATATTCATCAGAGATATTGATCTATAGTTTGCCTTCTTTGTCTTGTCCATATCTGTTTTTAGGATAAGGGTGATGGAGACTTCATAGAATGAATTAGTGAGAGATTCACCCTTTCGGATCTTTAGAAATAACTTGAGCAGAATGGGGGTTAACTTTTCTTTTAAAGTTTTGTAGACTTCAGAGGTGAAGCTATCATGAACAGAGATCTTTGTTTTTTGGTTTTTTGTTTTTTGTTTTTTGTTTTCTTTTTGTCGGGAGGTTATTTATTACTGATTCAATGTCCTGGCTTGCTATGGGCCTATTCAGACTTCCTATGTCCTCCTGGCTCAATCTTGGTCCCAGAAATTTGTCCATCTCATCCAGATTGTCTTGTTTCTTGGCATATAGATGTTCATAGTATCCTCTAATAATGTTTTGTATTTCTACTGTCTGTTGTTATATTGCCTGCTTTAGTGCAGATTTGATTTACTAGTTCATTTCTGTCTTAAGTCTCACTGGTGGTGTCAATTTTGTTAATCATTTCAAAGAACCAGTTTTTAACTTTCATTTCTTTTCTGTATAATTTGTTTATTATCTATTTCATTTAATCTATTTCACTTATTTATGCTTGTATTTTTATTATTTCCTTTCTCCTGGAGTTTTTTTTTTTAATTTTTTGTTGTTGCTTTTCCAATTCTCTCAAGCAGGATGTTAGGCGATCCATTAGTCTTCTTTCCATCTTTTTGTTATTTGCACTGATTGCTATGAACTTATCTCTTATGACTGCTTTTTGCAGTGTCCCAAAGATTGTGGAAACTTATGTCCTCATTGTCATTGGCTTCCATGAATGTTTTGATTTCAGTCTTCATTTCTTCAGCAGTTGTGAAGTCATTCACAAGTAGTTTATTTAGTTTCCTTGTATTTGTGTATTTTTTGAGAATTTTTTTGTTAATTAATATCAAGTTTAATTCTGTCATGGTCAGAGAAGATACTGGATATAGTTACTATGCCTTTAAATCTGTAGAGACTTGCTTTGTGCCCTATCATGCAATCAGTCTTCAACAAGGTTCCATGTAGTGTGAGAAAAAGTCTACCTCATGATTTTTGGTGGGAGGTTTTGTAGATGTCTGTTAAGTCCATTCGATTTATGGTATCATTTAGATCCTTTATCTCTTTGCTTATTTTTTGTCTAAGACAATCTGTCTGGAAGAGATAGTGGGGTCTTGAGATCCCCAACAATTAGTGTGTTGCAGCCTATCTTTCCTTTTATATCTAACAGTCTTCATGTACTTGGGTGCTCCTGAATTAGGTGTATAGATATTTACATATATTTTATCTTCTTGATGGATTAGCCCTTTTACTACTATATAGTGCCCATCTTTGTCTCTTTGTACAGTTTTTTTTTAATTTACTTTGTCAGAAATTAGTACCATGACTTTAGCTGTATTTTAGTTCCCATTTGCATAGAATACCTTTTTCCAGCCCTTCACTTTTTGTCTATGCATTTCCATGAAATGGATTTCTTCTAGGCAACAGATAAATGATCTCAGTTTATTATTATTATTATTATTATTATTATTACTTCAGCCACTCTGTGTTTCTTGATTGGAGAATTTAATCCATTAATATTCACTGTTATTACCATTATTTCTGATTTCTGGACTTGTCCCTAACTTTAAGTTGGCCATTGTCTTGGTTGTCATTTATTCCTTTATTCATGTCTGTTCAGTCTTTAGTATTACTGGAACAGGATTCTCTTCATTGTTTCTTGAAGAGCTGCTCTATTATTGGAAAATTCTTTCAGATTTCGTTTTTCTGAGATTTTAATAGTTTTTCCATATGAAGTATAATCTTTCTGGATATAATAATCTTGGTTGAAATTGTTTTATCTTAACACTTTTAGTATATGTTCCTATTCTTTCCTTGCTTCCATTATTTTCATTAAAAGGTTCAGTGTTAGCCTAATGGGATGACCTTTGTAAGTCACTTGACATTGCTCTCTTGCCAGTTTTTGTATCTTATCTTTATCTGTGTTTTTGGCAAGTCTGGCTAAGATGTGCTGTGGAGATCTTGGGTTATTTCTATTTGGGGCCCTTTGCATTTCATGGGTCTGCTGGATATTTGAGTGCTTCTCTACACTTGGAAAGTTTTCTTCCAGGATTTCATGGAATAGATTTTCCATGCCATTATTAGTTTCTTCACCTTCTGTGGTTCCAGATATTTGGATGTTTGTATAATGTAATCTAGTATTTCTTGTATATTGTCCTTATTTTACTTGTTATTTTCTCTATTTATTTTCCTAGTTCAAAATTTTTATCTTCTACATCAGAGATTTGATCTTCAGCTTTTAATACTTTTGAGAGTTTTTGATTTCCTGTGTTACAGACTTAATCTCTAATAAATTCATCTGATTCTTTTTTATGGTGTCTGTTTCTTTTAAATTGTGGATGGACTTCCTCTTCTCCTGCAGTCCATTGTGTCTTTTCTGTTCCAACTCACAGAGTTTTGTCACTATGAATGTTCTGAATTCTTTGACATTTTGGTAACTTCTGTTTCTTCAAGAGATTGAGGGGCATTATTGTGTTCTTTGATGAAGACTAATTTCCTGTTTCTTTTTTTTTTTTAAGTTGATGCTCCTTGTGACTTGTAGTCACTGTGTGATGTATACATTTTTGGATACATTTTTGGAGACTATTTCTGCCACTGGGAATGAGTTTTCTTCCCTTTTGCTGTGGGTTGAATGTGCTAAAGTCTCTCTTCTGCTGTGTATAGCAATGTGGGTCCCACAGGAGGAATCTTCTTTTCAGATATCTGAAGAGCAGTTTCTCCTTTTTACATATCATTTGAAAGTAAGAGCAAGGATCTAAGGGAGCCTAACCATACTAGGATGTTTGAAAACTGTGATTCTAGACCTGCGTAGTACCTCTGGGAGGGTGGAGGATGAGGAGAAGATGATAAAAAATATTTTGGAAGGGGGCTGAAGATGGAAGTGGACTCTCCTAGAGAGCTGGGGGTTACTCTATGGGGGAGAGAAGAAAATAATTAGCAAAAACAGAAAACAATATAACAGCCTACCTTTCTGGAAGGGAGGGAGTGCTCTGAGATTGGAAGAGCTGGGCTGCTGCTGGGGCTGGAGATGGAGTTGGGGCCAGGTCCAGTGAATGGCCCTGCCTAAGTACCATGATAGGACAGGTGGATGCAGAGGGAAGTGCACTCTGCTAGAGAGCTGGGAACAGAACTTTCTGACATGGTAAAGGGGGGCTCTGAGTTTGGGAGAGCTGGGCTTAAAATGGAGCTGGAGCTTGTGTCAGGGCCAGTGAATGGCCCTGCCCCAGTTTTCCTGACTTGTGCAGGAGACTTCAGATGAATGTGGGCTCTACTGGAAAGCTGAGAGCTGCCCTTTCTGGCAGAGAGGAGAGTGAGGGTCTGAAGTTGGGAGAGCTGGGTTGGGGTTGGGACTGGAGCTGGAACTGGGGTTGGGACCAGTGGATGGCCCTGCCTCAATTTTCCTGAGTGTAAAGATGGCAATGGGCTCTTCTGGAGAACTGGGAGCTGCCATTTCTGGGATGGAAGAGGGGGAATCTGAGGTTGGAAGAGCTGGGTTGGGTCTGGAGCTGTAGCTGAAATTACAGCCAGAACCAAGTAAATGGCCCTGCCTCAGAATTGCTGAATGGGCAGGGGGCTTTCAGATGAAAGCAGGCTCTGTCAGAGAACTAGAAGCTGCCACTTCTGGCAAGGAGGAGGGTCTATGAGGTTTGAAAAGCCGGGCCTGGGCTGGAGCTAGAGCTGGGGTCAGGGCCATCCCTGACCCTGCTCCAGTTTTCCTGACTGGGCAGGGGGCCGAAGATGGAAATGGACTTTGCTGGTGAACTGGGAGCTGCCCACCCTGTCAAGGAGGAGGGAATGCTCTGAGGTTCTGAGAGCTGGGCTGAAACTGGAGCTGGAGCTGGAGCTAGGGCCAGGGCCAGTGAAAGGCCCTGCCTCAATTTAACTGGGTATAAGGTTTCATATGGATATGAGCTTAGCTGGAGAGTTGGGAAATTTCTATTCTGGCAGGGAGGATGGGGGGATCTAAGATTGGAAAGCTGGCCTGGGGCTGGAGCTGGAGCTGAGGTCAGAACCAGTGAATAGCCCTGCCTCAATTTTCCTGACTGAGCAAGAGGCTGCAGATGAAAATGGGCTCTGTTGGAGATCTGGGAGCCCTCCTTTTTGGGAGGGAAGATGGGGGATCTGAGGTTGGGAGAGCTGGGCTTGGACTGGAGCTGGATCTGGGGCTAGGGCCTGGGCCAGTGAATTTCCCTGCCTCAGTTTTCCTGACTGGACAGGAGGCTGCAGATGAAATGGGCTCTGCTGGAGAGCTAGGTGATGCTCTTTCTAGCAGGGAGTAGGTGGGGGCTCTGAGGTTGGGAGATATGTGCTGGGACTGTAACTGGAAATGGAGCTATGACTAGGGCCAGTGACTGGCCCTGCCTCAGTTTCCCTGACTGGGCAGCATGTTGCAGATGGAAATGAGCTCTGCTGTGGGGCTGGGGGCTGCCCTTTCTGGCAGAGGTGGAGGCACTGAGTTTGGGAGATCTGGGCTTGGGATAGAGTTGTGCCAGGGGCAGGCCCAGTGAATGGTCATGCCTCAGTTTCTCTGACTGGGCAGGGGGCTGCAGATAGAATCGGGCTCTGCTGGAGAGCTGGGAACTGCCCTTTCTGGCAGAAAGGAGGGGGTGCTCTGAGGTTGGGAGAGTTGGGCTAGGCTGGAGCTGGGACCAGGACCAGTGGGTGGCCCCACCTCAGTTACCCTGGTTGGACAGGAGGCTGCAGATGAAAGTGGGCTCTGTTGGAGAGCTGGGAGCTGCTCTTTATGGCAGGTAGGAGAAGGCATTCTGAGGCTGGGAGAGGTGAACTGGGGCTAGAACTGGAGTTGGGTCAGGGCCAGTGAGTGATCCTGCCTCTGTTACTCAGACTGGGCAGGTGGCCTCAGATGGAAGTGGGCTTTGCTGGAGAGCTGGAAGCTGTCCTTTCTGGAGAGGGTGGGGGCCTCTCCCAGGTTTAGTGTTCTCTTAACTATTTCCTGAAGAACTAATCTACTTATGTTGAATTCTTTTACCTTTTGTTTATCTGGGAATGTTTTGTTTGTTTTGTTTTTCTCCTTCCCATATGAAAAATAATCTTGGGACCAGCAGTTAGCATAATGGCTATGTCGCTGGACTCCCATGTAGTTGACCGTGGTTCGAGTCCTGGACCCAATGGCTTAAACTCACGCCAGGTGCGTATGCATACATGCCCAAGATCCCAAGAGGAGAATAGAGGAGAAGGGGTCGCAGTGTGGCCATCCCCCCTGGGGGGTGAGTTCTCACTTTCTGTCTCTCTGTCTCTCTGTCTGGTGAGTGCACATGCCCTATAGCAAAAACCTCTCCCCCAAAAATTATCTTGCTGAGTATAGTATTCTTGGCTGAAGGTGTTTTTCTTTAGATGTCTTTATGCATCATGGGCTGAAATTTGGATATTACATGTATTGTATCATTTAATTTTTGCACATGAGCATTCTGTGAGATCATACTATTAGGAAGTTATTCTACATTTGCAGAAATGGGACTCAGAATGGTTAAGTGACCTGCCCAAGTTATGAAACAACTAAGGGTTATCTTTGATTCAGACTCTATTGAGATGTTTTCAGAACTCATGCTCCAGGCCAGTGGTAGTCAATCAGGATAATTGTACCTCCAGATGACGCTTGGTAATGTCTGAAGAAGTTTTTGGTTGTTACAACTGAGGAGGTGCCACTGGCACCTTGTTGGTTGAAGCCAAGATGGTGTTCAACATACCAGAATGCACAGGACAACATCCACCACAGAGAATCATCTAGCACAAAAGTCAATGATAAGGTGTCAGATAGCTTTCAAAACAGGCAGGATTTATGAGAATAGCTTTCCTTGGTCAGAGCATGGCAGGGCTGCAGGAAAGTCACTCAAGAAGACAATACTAAAGGCAAAGTGTAGACTGATTTCCATTAATACATAGAATTCCTGGGGGAGAAGTATTATACCACAACTCACAAATAACCATGTAAATGAGCAGAAAGTTCTGTTTCCTTGATAAAACTTTCAAAGGGACCCAGGAGACTGGCCATTGTATATTGATCTGGAAAAGCTAAGAAGTCATAGGAGTTAAGAAAAATGATGAAATACAAATGGCATCTAATATAGATACAGATCAGGTGGTTTAGACCAGATTGTTGTTGGGCGCATATCACTTTGATTTTAATGGTGTAGAATAAACATATTGATGTGAGATGAGCACATTGGGGAGGTGTGAGTATATTGGTGTGAGATTAGCACACTGTAGTGGTGTAAGTATATTAGTGTGAGATGAACATACTGGTGTGGGATTAGCACATTAGTGTGGGATGAACACATTGAGGTATACTGAGCAAATCCACATGGGATGAGCACATTGAGGTCAGATGAGGATATTGGTAGTGTGTGAGTATATTGATGTGGGATGAGCTCATTTGTGTGAGATGAGCACACTGATGTGAGATGAGCACATTGGTGTGCAATGAGCATGTTGAAGTGGGATGAGCATGTTGTTGGGGCATGAGCACATTGGTGTGAGATGAACACATTGATGTGGAATAAACACATTGGAGTGGTGTGAATATATTGGTGTAGGATGAGCACATTGGTATGGGATGAGCATGTTGAAGTAGGATGAGCATATTGCTGTGGGATGAGTACATTGATGTGGAATAAACACATTGGAGTGGTGTGAATATATTGGTGTAGGATGAGCACATTGGTATGGGATGAGCATGTTGAAGTGGGATGAGCATATTGCTGTGGGATGAGTACATTGGTGTGGGATGAACACATTGGGATGGGACGAGCACATTGATGTGGGATGAAAATGTTGAGGGGCGATGAGCACATTAGGGTGATGTGAATATATTGATGTAGGATGAACGCATTGGTATGGGATGAGTATACTGGAGTGGGATGAACACATTGATGCAGGATGAGTATATTGGATGGGATTATATCCTAATATCCAATTTGAACATATCAAATATCTGTTAACAAGTTAGAAAAGGTGCAATCACATAGATGAAATGAGGCTGGAACAGGTAGTTAAAAAGTCAACAGAGAAAGTAAATTAGTGCATGATGGAAAATTAATATTTCTAATCAAAAGACATGAAGATGTCCTTCATAGAAGAATACTTGCTAATTTCATATAAGTATCATAAATTAAGCCTCAATGTCTACACTAGTGAATGCTCAGTTCCATTGCCTTTGTGAGTGTGTGTGTGCATGTGTGTCTGTGAAGAAATGTTTTCAATAAGGTAGAAAGCAAAAAATTACCCCCAAGAGGGGATGGTCATGCCACAATCTCTTCTCCATTCTCATCTTGGGCATTTGAGCACACATACATACGCAGCATGAGTTTCAAGCCATTGGGTCTAGATTTGAATGAGGGTCGACTCCATGGGAGTCCAGCACCTTTACTGTGCCAACTGCTGGCCCCTCTCCATTTCCTTTGATCACAAATATCCAGGTACATGGTTCTTGCAGCCATCACTGGGAGAATGAGATCCAGCAGAGAAGCCTTCTCAGGGTCATCTTCATGTCTCTGTTCCTTAGGCTATAGATGAAGGGATACAACATGGGGGTGACCACAGTGTATAGGACTGAGACTAATATCCCTGTCCTGAAGCCATGTGTCCATATGGAGTTAAGATAAACCCCCCAGTTAGGTTCCATAGAACAAAAATACCGCCAAAAGGTGAGATCCACAGGTGGAAAATACTTTATACTTCCCTCCTGTTGTTGAGGTCTCCAGGACAGAAGAAACAATTTGAAGCTAAGAGAAAAGGATTCCAGCAAGAGGAAAAACATCTCCTGATACCTATCATAATATATAATACAATGGTATGGTGAAGGTATCAGAACAAGTGACCTTGAGGACCTCAGGGAGTTCTCAGAAACTGGGATTTTGATGACAGTACAGAAAGAGCCTCAGTGTTGTTAAACTCTCAAGAAGGGCCCCAAGCATGCTGGCCAGCCAGTTAAAGAGAAGTAACTGAACACAGAATCAGGGATTCATAATGACCATGTAGTGCAGGGGGTGACAGATGGTCATCATGGTCAGAAGCAAACTGTCCAAAAGTTCAAAAGCTGTGAAACAATATATTTGGTTGATACAGCCTGCATAGGTGATGACCTTGCTCTGTAACTAAATATTTACTGGCATTTTTGGGACAGTGAGGGAAGTGAAACAGATGTCAGAAAAGGACAGGTTGCAGAGGAAAAAATACATGGGTGTGTGCAAGTGAGAGTCTGGGATAATGGCCAGGATGATGAGCAGGTTTCCAAAGACAGTCACCAAGTTGAAGACAGGAACAGTCCAAAGAGAATAGACTGAATCTCTGGCTTCTCAGAAAGTCCTAGGAGGAGAAATATTGACAGCCCTGTGTGATTTTCTTGTTTCATGTAAAGGAAATGTCTGCAAGACAGAGGCAGAAACAATACTAAAAATTAACCAACAATGTGGTCTCCTTTAGCTTGAATCTAATATAGTGATGACATGATGCATTTGTTTAATAATCTCATCTCTTATTTCTGTGAATTTGGGGTTTCTTTTCTTTTTTCTTTTTAAGAGTTGTGCTTTTATTTTTTATTTATTTATTTATTTATTTATTTATTTATTTATTTTAGATATTTGCTATTGGGTGCATGTGTTCACCAGAGAGATAGAGAAACAGAAAGTGAAAAATCACTCCCCAGAGGAGATGATCACACTGCCCTTTCTCCTCCATTCTCCTCTCAGGTCTTTTGGGCACACAAGCACATGCGCCCGATGATAGTTTTAAGTCATGCACCTCTTCCAGGATTTGAACTGTGGTTGACTACAAGGGAGTTCAGTGGTTTAACTATTACACCATCCGCTGGTACTGAATTAAAGGTTTATAAATGTTGCTACCTTCCCTGTATTGCCACCATTCAATGGAAAACCTAGACATCAAACCTAATTTTTTTAAAAGAAGATTTCTGCCATACAGCTTGTATGCTTGCTGAGAGAGGCAGAGAGATGGAAAATGACAAATCACCCCTCAGAGGAGATGGCCACACTGAAATATCTTCTCCTATATTGTCCTCCCAGATTTGGGGCACACAAATACACAGCTACAGAGTGATTATTTTATTTAATTAATTTATTTATTTTTGAGAAAGATTTTTTTGCTCTAGGATGCATGCACTCACCTGAGAGATAAAGAGAAGAAAGTGAGAAATTACTACCCAAAAGGGGATGGCCACACCACAATCCTTTCTTCTCCATTTTCCTCCTCCTGGGATTTTGGTCACACTCACTCATGCACCTAGCATGAGTTTCGAGCTGCCAGGTCCAGGACTTGTACCACAGTTAGCCATGTGAGAGTCCAAAACCTTAACCATCATGCTACCTATTGACCCCATAATTTTTAGCACCCAAAGCTGACTTTATCTGTTCAGTTGCTCTAAAAGTTGGTCAGCCAGTCTTTGTCATCTCAGATATCTATTGAATAATGCTTGTATTTTACTATTAAGTGACTTTATTATAATAATAATGATCATTTTAATAATAATTTCTAAACTCATGAATCTATATGTAATTTTCATAAGTGATTAGAATGCCATATTCCCTGTATGCTTGAATAATTTTTAATTAAAAGGTATAGCGGATCAATCACCAAAGAAGAAATTGCATCATAAACCAAATTTATTTCTCTTTTCTTTTCTTCTGAAAAAAATTTATTTTATTAATTTACATTCATTCCCTGAGCATCATCACAACATACTAAATGTGGTTTCCCATCTAGAATAAACTGGATAGTGGCTTAATCATGCATGCTACCATCCATAATATTTTATTTCTACTTTCGTGTATATATGTTTTTTATGCCATGTCTGACCCTCTGCCCTATTGCACTCTCTTATTACACTATCTCTGCTGTCTACAGTTATCTTCAATTCCTTTTCCCCCAACATTTCATTGATCACACAATATCATAAGTAATCTAACTACTTACAATAGCAAGTTCAGCTGATGGTTTCAAGAAAAGCAGTTTTGAACTGGTAAGGATATTTC
>NW_006209326.1:166919-176177 GCF_000334495.1 Tupaia belangeri chinensis | reverse complement strand
ATGTGTCTTGGAGAAGATCTTCTTGGGTTGATTCTATTTGGGGTCCTCTGTATTTCTTGGGAATGGATCTTTGAGTGCCTCTCCAGGTTTGGAAAGTTTTCTTGCAAGATTTCATGGAATAGATTATCAATGCCTTCATGAGTTTCTTCGCCTTCTGGGATGCCTATTATCTGGATGTTTGGACGTTTAATTGTATCTACTATTTCTCGTATATTATTCTCAAATTTTGGGGCCATTTTCTCAGTCTTCGTGGTGGATTTTTCTAGGCCAGCAATTTTGTTTTCTACATCTAAGATTATCTTTTCTGTAGGATCTAGTCTGCTTTTTATACTTTCAAGGGAAATTTTGACTTCTTGTATTATATAGCCTTCATCTCTAACAGTTCCATCTGATTCTTTTGTAATGTGTGAAATTTCTCTTTTAGATCTTGCATGAATTTCCTCACCTCCTGGAACTCTTCAACTCCTTTCTCCTTCCTTTTCAGTAGTTCCTTGTCTCTCTTCTCTTCCATCTCTGTAAGCTTTGCCATTATAAATGTTCTGAATTCTTTAGCAGACATTTCCATGACTTCCATTGAACTGTGTGCGGATGAAGAGGAGTTATCCTTTTTCCTTGGAGGAGAGGTATTTTCCTGCTTCCCCATATTTCTTGTAGTCCTGCAGCGATTTCTGGTCATCTCGTGGATGGTCGATTTCGTCCCAAACTTGGAAGTTCAATCACGCGAGTTTTCTATACAGGAGGTTGAATTATCAGTGGGACCTCTTCATTCCTCCATTTCCCCCAAAATGGCTAGATCACAGGAGCCATGGAGCTGGTTCTTGAAGAAGGGCTGTTCTGTTCCCTTCCGTCTCTCCACATGAGTTTTCTAAACTGGAGGTTAAATTATCAGTGGGACCTCTTCATTCCTCCGTTTCCCCCAAAATGGCTAGATCGCAGGAGCCATGGAGCTGGTTCTTGAAGAAGGGCTGTTCTGTTCCCTTCCGTCTCTCCACATGAGTTTTCTAAACTGGAGGTTAAATTATCAGTGGGACCTCTTCATTCCTCCGTTTCCCCCAAAATGGCTAGATCGCAGGAGCCATGGAGCTGGTTCTTGAAGAAGGACTGTTCTCCAAATTTATTTCTCTTGAACAACAAGATGCCAAATTAAAAATTTTGAAAGTTCACCTACTTGCAAAGTATAGTAGTTATTGGGGCCACATTCATATAAATATCAGACATTAAGAATGTAAATTTTGGTGTTGAACATGATGTATGAGATATTATCTTTGATTTGACTTTCATGTACTGCACGCAAACTTTTTTTTTTTGAGAGGTTTTTGCTATAGGGCAAGTGTGCTCTCCAGAAAGATGGAGAGACAGAGAGACAGAAAGTGAGAAATCACCCCTCAGGGAGGATGGCCACGCTGCAATCCCTTCTCCTCCATTCTCTTGGGATCTTGGGCACACACACACACTCACCGGGAGTGAGTTTAAGCCACTGGGTCTGGGACTCGAACCGTGGCCAACTACATCGGAGCTCAGCAACATAGCCATTATGCTAATTGCTGGACCCCTTCATGCAAACTTTGATTAACCATATTGTGCACAGTAATTATAGACAACAATTAAAAGTGAATGAGGGTCAGCAGGTGGCAAGGTGTTTAAAATTCTGGACTCCCAAATGGCAGACCACAGTTTGGGTCCAGTACCTAGTGGCTTGAAAATTATGCCAAGCATGTGCACATGGGTGCCCCAAATTCCAGGAGGAGAATGGAGGAGAAGAAACTGCAGCATGGTCATGCCCTCTGGAAGGTGATTTCTCGCTCTGCTTCTCTCTTTCTTCAGCAAACACACAAGCACTATGGCAGAAACCTTAATTTTTTTCTTCCAATCCAGGAACATGGGCTGTTCTTTCACATTTCTGTGCCATTTCAATTTCTTTTTAAAAATAATTTAACAGTTTTTCTTGCAGAGGTCTTTGATTTTTTCAGTTAGATTTATTCCCAGGTATCTTATACTTTTTGTGGCTATGATAAGTGGGATTACTTTCTTCAGTTCTACCTTAGTCTGCTTGTTGTTCTTATATGAAATGCTGTAGATTTTTTTGAGTTGATTTTGTATCCTGCAACTTTAATGTATTCATTTATTACTTCTAGGAGGTTTTTTCTTTTTCTTTTTTTTGGAGAGGTTTTTGCTATAGGGCGCGTGCGCTCGCCAGACAGACAGAGAGAGACATAGAGACAGAAAGTGATAAATCACCCCCCAGGGGAGATGGTCACGCTGCAATCCCTTCTCCTCCATTCTCCTCTGGGGATCTTGGGCATGCACGCCCATGTGACCACCGTGAGTTTTAAGCCACCGGGTCCTGGACTCGAACCATGGTCAATTACATGGGAGTCCAGCGACATAGCCATTACGCTAACTGCTGGTTCCTAGGAGTTTTTTCATAGATACTGCTCGGTCTTCTATGTACACAATCATGTCATCTGCAAATATAAATACTTTCAAAAATACCTTTTATTTTATTCCCTTTTTCTGATTGCATTGGCAAGGACTTCCAGTACTATATTGAAAAGGAGTAGAGAAAGTGGGCATCCCTGTCTTGTGCCAGTTTTTAGTGGAAAAACTTTCAGCTTTTCTCCATTCAAGATGATGTTAGCTATGGGTTTTTCCTGCATAGCTTTTATTGTGTTGAGAAATGACACTTATATGACAATTTTATGGAGAGTCTTGATCATCAAGGGATGTTGTATCTTATCAAATTCTTTTCCTGCATCAATAGATATTATCTTATGCTTTTTATCTTTCTTTCTGTTAATATTGTGTGTTACATTTATGGTTTTATGTATGTTGAGCCAACCTTGCATCCCTGGAATAAAGCCTAACTGGTCTTGATGTATAATATTTTTATAAGTTGCTGGATATGATTTGCTAGTATCTTGTTGAGAATTTTTTTATCTATATTCTTCAGAGATATAAAATTTATTAACATTTAACAGACATAAGTACAGAAAGTTATCTGTGGAGGATGATGTATAATATAATATGTTTTGCTTTATTGACATGCACTGCATGCATATTTTTAAAAATTTTTTTCTGGCAATACTATTTTATTGAAAATCTGTAATTCCACAAATAGTTCTTTAGAACATAAAACTAAATGGATTTATTCATAACAATTACATTCAGCATTTATAAGAGGCAGTACAAAATGTGTCCTTCTTCTACATGATATAAATTGCATCAGACCTTCTGAATAAGATGTATCTCACTGCATGCATACTTTGAAAATCCATATTGTACCCTATAGAGATGTCAAATTATTAAATGTAAATAAGAAATTATACAATAAATAAATTCTAGGTTGTTATAAAAGTCATAACATATTTTTTGTTTTTCTATGTAAAAATGTGTCATGACTTTTCCAACAATCCAATATAATATGTCATTGATTGATATATTATGTTTATTTATTGTATGATTTCTTATTTACATTTTATCATTTTCCATCTGTTTAGTGTACAATGTGTTTTTATCAATCAATAAATTCTATTTATTTATTTATTTTTCTTGAGCGAGAGATAGACAGAGAAGCAAGAACTAGAAAAGGAAATGGTGTCCCCTATAGGACACTGACACCACAAGGAGAGGGAACAGTCCCAATCTCAGACGGTTGTGTGTGTGCTCATCACATTCAGGGAGGTTTCTGGATACAAACCAGTAACCTTCCCATGTGGGGCTGCCCATCAGTTCAAGTCTTACTGCTGTCCCACTGTCCAGCCTCTGAATTAAAAAAAAAATAATTTATCATCAACAGGTAATTTTCCATTTTGTGTCCTTTAAATATATTTTTTTCTATTTACCCTTAATTCTCCCCCTCTCATCCTCCATCTTTCCACTATCCTCCCACACTGTCTCTTGTATCCACGGTTGCTCTCCATGCCTTTATACCTTCAATCTTTCAATTTTTGTCATAGAGTGCAGACATTTAGTACATATTGTGTGGGGACATACAATGCCTCTTTCATACTCTGGCTCTCTTTGCTTAGCAGTAAAACTTCCATATTTGTCCATATTTCTTTTTTTGAATTTCTACATTTTCTTATCCCCAGGCTATATTCTCAGGGGAAGTTCCTGTCTGCTCTCTTATTAAATTTCTCAAGAACTTACTGTGTTTTGCTTGCTCATACAGATGTGCTCACCTAGAAGATGTGTTTTATGAATCTTGTCTTCTCAGGAGGATGAATAGTATGGTCAGTGGATATGTCCTCAACATCTGGGAGATGATATCCAGCATGGATACTTGGACCACAGTGATGTTCTGGAAGACACAAGAGAGTTTCTTGCTTTCCTTGAACTGGTGAACTGATGTAAAAAAGGAGATGTAGGGTTTATTGATGTCTAGAACCTGAATTCTCATTGCTTCTTATTAAATAAAAAGTGTCTAATTTCTTTTTTTAATTAATTATTTAATTTACTTTATTTTTTTAATACATTCAATCATATTATTTAGCTTACAAAGTGAAAATTTCAATATGTGGACATTTCTCCCCAGTCCAGTTGATCAAAATATCTTCAACCAATAATGTCACACCTCCCCATTGCGTCAATGCTCTGCCTCCATTTCCCTCCTCCAAATGTCCTTCCTTCTCTAGGCAATATAAGGAATAGAAATCTGGAAATCATAATCAAAATGGAAAATTTCTTGTAGATCTTGTCCTTTTGGGGGTATTTCTAATGTTAGATTAAGGTGTTCCCTCCCACTGGCGTCATTAAATATTTATTTATTATGAACTCAAAATAGAACTGCTGTATAGTTCAGAAAATCCACTATGAAGTGTATTTTAAAAGAGAGGCAAACCAGGGAACCAGCAGTTAGTGTAATGGCTATGTCGCTGGACTCCCATGTAGTCGACCGTGGTTCGCGTCCCGGACCCGGTGGCTTAAAACTCACGCCGGGCACGTGTGCGTGCGTGCCCAAGATCCCGAGAGGAGAATGGATGAGAAGGGATTGTGGCGTGACCATCCCCCCTGGGGGGTGATTTCTCGCTTTCTGTCTCTATGTATCTCTCTGTCTGTCTGGCGAGCGCACACGCCCTACAGTGAAAATCTCTCCAAAAAAAAAAAAAAAGAGTATGTAAACATATTTGCACTCCAATGTTTATTGCAGAGCTATTTAGAATAGCCAAGAAATAGAATCAATCTAAGTGTTCATCAGCAGATAAACAGATAAGGATTATGAAATATTATGCAGCCATCATAAAGAATAAAATCATTTTATGCAAGACAACATGGATAGGCCTAGAAGACGTTATTGAAATGACCTAAGTCAGTCACATAAATAGAAATACCTCAAGCTCTCATTCTTTGTCATTCTTTCTTTCACTTTTATTTATTTATTTTTTGGCCATAGGGTGAAAAGACAGAGAAAGAGGAAAAGTGAGAAATTACCCCCTGGGGGAATGGCCACATTACAATCCTTTCTCCTCCATTCACCTCTCAGGATTTTGGGCATGCATGCTTACATGCCCAGCATGTTTTTTCAGGCTGCTAGGTCCAGGGCTTGAACCATGCAGTCAACCATGTGAGATCAAGATTATTTTAGAGCACTTACAAAACTATTATAAAAACAGTTATACAATACCATTAAGTATCCTAAATCTCTGAATAGTCTTGAACAGCATTTCATGACATTCTCAATGTTAACATTGATATTATTTGTTGTGTAAGAAGCTGTTCTCTGTATTTTAAGATATTGAATAATATTCCCAAGCAGTTTCATTACGTCCAATAGTGACAACCAAAATCTTTCAGATATTTCTCTTTTCTTTTTCTTTCCTTCAATTTGCTACAGAGCATGTGTGCTTACCAGTAGACATCAACCACCCACACTGGGATTAATGGCCAAACCACAACCCATTCTACATTCTCTTGGAATTTGGGGCACGTGCACACACATGCCTTGTGTGTTTTTCAAGTCCCCAGGTCTGGGATTCAAATCACACATTCTGCTATGTGGGATCTAGCTGCTTTAACCTCAACACCGTCAGCTTGCCTGAGATATTTCTAAATGTACATCAGAGGCAAAAGTGTCCCTAAATGAGGACCAATGGCTTGAGCACAAGAACTGGAGATGGGGATCAGCAGGTGTTATAGTGGTAAAGGTGTTGGATTTGCACATGGCTAACCATGGTTCTAGTCCTAGACCTAGAAAATCACACTGGACATGTGTGTGTGCATGTTCAACCCCAAGAGCAGAGTGGAGGAGAAGGGATTTGGGCATAGCTATTCCCTCCCAGAGGGGGGCTATGATTTCTCACTTTCTGTCTCTCTGGTGAGCACACATATCCTATAGAAAAAAAAAAACAGAGAGAGAGAGAGAGAGAGAGAGAATTGGAAACATTTGACAGGGTTTCAAGCAAAGCCAATCTTTTACTTGATTTATAACTTTAGGTAGATCACTTAAGCCTTCTGAACCTCTTATACAAATGTAGAATGAGATTTATACAAGTACAAATCACAAAGACATTTTTTTCTAGATGCAGTTTCCACATGTTCATAATACTCAAAATTACGACACAAAGTATTTTTGAAACCTGACCTCACCTTCAAATGCAGTCATCACTTCCTTCTAATGCAGTTAAGGTACAGAGGTGGGGTGAGGATAAATTATTCTGAAAACAAATAATGAGTTGAACAATTTAGCCAGGGACATAAAGGTCACGTGTTCATGAACATTGGCAAACTTTCTTAGCTGGAAAGACCATAAATACCAAAGGGAAGAACAAGCAGGACAAGGAGTTTCTGGTTGTGTTCCAGTAATCTCAGCACAATAATTAATCCATATGCAAGACTGGGCTTTTCTTTCAATTTACATTTAATCACTGTACATCTTTACTGTGCACAACATGGCTCTTTCCAGCATGAATATAGTGTAGTCAAGTCAAACACATTACCATATACATTATCAACAGATAACTTTTCATTTTTATGTCTTTTAAACATTTTTGTTTGTTCCTTTTTCCCCTCACCTCCATTCCATCCTCTATTAACTACCCCTCCCTGTACTGACTTTTGTAGCTTCAATTGTCCTCCCTGCCATTATACCTTCCAATCTTTCCGTTTCTGCTATAGAGCACAGACATTTGCAATATATTTAGTGGGGACATACAATACCTGTCTTTCATAGTCTGACTGGCTTCACTTGGCATTACATCTTCCATATCCATTCACTTTCTATCAAATGCTAGGTCTCACGTTTTTATGGTTAAGTAGTATTCTATAGTATATATTTGCTCCTTTTTTCAATCCACTCATCTATTCTTGGGCATTTTGGCTGATTTCATCTTAGCACTTGTGAATAATGGTACAATAAATAAAGCTGGACTTTTACAAATACTGAATAAAAAATTCTTAGAAGTTGCTAGTTGCAGGGCAATGTGCAGAAAATAGCTAAACATATTTTTATAATTACCAGATATTTTGTAACTCCACAACAAATGAGAGTTCTTAACTTGTGTTAAAAATATGATATTTGTTTTGACTGGTGCCCTTCACCAAAAATCAATTGACTGTACATTTTTGGGTTTATTTCTGTGGTTTCTATTCCATTGGCCTGCATGTATGCTATAATGATACACAGTGATTAAATATATAAAATAAAATGTTAAAAATATGATATCTTAGTGTCTCAGCAAAAGCATTAGAAAGTCAGAGTGTGGTACCAATGGGTTTATAACAAGGGATCACTGTATTCACTATTGTTTAAGAGAAGATATAAGTAACTTATTGGAGATCTCAAGTGTTGTTTTCCACCACAGTTCCCTTAGCCTTAGACATTGGGAAAAGTTTTAACAGAGTTTGATTAGGTGTTAGGAGGTTAAATAACTGGAACACAGGTAAATTTATGAAGAAAACATAACAAAAACGGGATTCCTGTAATATTTAACCTGGTGTCTAAAGAATAGAGAATCTGCAGGGGAAAAATCATTTATGCAGATCACTGTTGTACAGGGAAATTAGGTACTTAGGGTTGTAATAACAAGGGGGATCTGTGTCTAATGAGTAGATAAAGGAACTGTAAAGATCTCCTCAATTGTCCCTTAGCCTGTGCAATCTTGGGCTGAGCAGCACATGGTTGCTATTTTGGGAGCTCTAAATCTGACTAGGGTACTAATGCTTGACCCTTTTCTGCTGTCTTGTCTAATCATAGAACTTCAGTCTCCATCATCAACCATTCAGGGAGGAATACACACAACCTCATGGAACTCTTCCTTTCAGAAAACCCACAGAGGTGAGTTAGAGAGGCTGGTGGATACTTCAAGAAACATTCAGAGAAAACAGATTTTTATCTTTCATATGGGAAAAGTAGATAACAAACATTCTTGGATAAACAAAATTTGAAGTATTTACCAACTCCAGACCAGCTATTCAAGAGTTTCTGAAGGGAGTGCTATACCAGGAAAACTAAAAAGTCAAAAAAGCAACCAAGAAAATGGCTCACTTAATGATAGGAACAAGTACAAAAATATAGATACTTACATTAAATGTCAATGGATTAAATTCTCCAATTAAGAGACATAGGCTGGCCAAATGGATGAAAAAAAAAAAACCAGAAATCCTCTATCTGTTGCCTACAAGAAAATCACCTTTAGGATAAAGATATACATAGACTAAAAGTAAAGGGCTGAGAAAAGATAGTCCATGCAAATGGAAATCAAAAAAGGGCTGGAGTAGCAATACTGATTTCAGACAAAATAGACTTCAAGACAAAGACTGTAAAAAGAGATAAAGAAAGGCATTATAGGGCCGGGCCTGCACAGCCGGGCCTGCGTTCTGAGGGGGCCGCGCCGCGCCGCAGCGGGGGTTCTGCTCCGTGTGCCTCTCCGGCGCTGGGTATCCCCTGCGCTCCGCGCCAACGCGGGCAGGCTGTGCGGACCAGCCGAGGTCGCCGTCCTTCCTTTCTCTGGCAGGGTGGGCGAACGGGAGGTGGCGCTGGGTCCCGCGCACATTTGCGCACTCAGGACTGGTGTGTGGCCACCAGGCCTGCACGTGGCCACTGGGCGTGCGCGTGGCCACTGGGCCTGCGCATGGCTGCTAGGTCTGCGCCTGCACATGGCCGCCGGGCCTGAGCATGGTCGCCGGGCCAGCGCATGGCCGCCGGGCCTGCACGTGGCCCCCAGGCCTGCGCGTGGCCGCTGGGCCAGTGCGTGGACCCTGGGCCTGAGCATGGCCACCAGGCCTGTGCCTGTGCGTGGCTGCCGGGCCTGAATGTGGCTG
>NW_006209326.1:159564-159951 GCF_000334495.1 Tupaia belangeri chinensis | reverse complement strand
TCCCTCAAGTAGACAAGTTGGACTATATCAAATTAAGAAGTTTCTGCAGAGCAAAGGACTCAGTAACAAGTGTGAACTGACAACCCTCAGAATGGGAAAATACTTTTGTTAATAATGCCTCAGACAAGAGACTGATAACCAGAATACATAGGGAATTCCAGTGCCTTATGCGAAAAAAAAAATGATGAACCCAATTAAAAGATGGGAAAATGAGCTGAACAAAAATTTCTCTAAGGAAGACATACGAACAGCCAAAAGGCATATGAGGAAATGCTCAACATCCCTCATCATAAGGGAGATGCATATAAAAACCACAATGAGATACCACCTAACCCCTGTCAGAATGGCAAAGATTAAGAATATAAAAAGTGATAAGTGTTGGTGGGG
>NW_006209326.1:103916-159380 GCF_000334495.1 Tupaia belangeri chinensis | reverse complement strand
CATCAATGTTTATTGCAGCATTATTCACGATTGCCAAGACATGGAACCAAACTAAATGTCCACAAAATGATGAATGGATTGGAAAAGTGTTGCATATATACTCTATGGAATACTACTCAGCCATAAAAAATAACAAGACCCTGGCATTTGATAGAAAGTGGTCAGATATGGAGGATCTATTGCTGAGTGAAGCAAGCTGGGCTATGAAAGAAAGATATTGTATGTATCCCCTTAATATATAGAGACTATTCACACTCTATGGTAGAGAGCAAAATATTGGAGGACATAAAAGCAGTGAAAGTACTTAACAAGAATAAGACAGTGTAAAATGGGGGCATGAAGAGAAGAGGATAGAGAAAGATAGTAAGAGAACAATAGAGAGGCAGGACGTTAGTGAGAAACAGATATGGCTTATTACCTGTTGATGATGACATGTATAGTATTCTCAACTGGATTGGTCTGAGAAGTATTTCATGATGGGTAAAGTCTTTTACAAGAAAAATGAGAAATAGTGATTGAATGTTTAAGAAAATAATTGGAATAATAATAATAATGATCAGAAAAAACAATGACAAGATATTGAATGAAGAAGTGGGGAGTTTAATGTCTCTGTATTGACTGACATGCATGGCAATCCTTTTTGAAAAAGCACTGTAAAACACTGTAAAATGATATGCAATTCATTGTAATATAAACAAGATTATGATGATAATAAATAAATAAATTTTAAAAAGACTGGGGTATAATCTTCATTTCTCTTATTCCCTGAAAACACGTTCTCAGCTGCAAAGGAGGAGTCTTCTACTCCATATTTTTTATATATTAAGCAGGAAAATACAATATCTACCATAGTTTGGCTTTCCTCACTTAGCATTAAATATTCTATATTCATTCATTTTCTATCAAATGTCAGTGTCTCATTATTTTTTATGGCCAAGTAGTATTTCATAGTGTATATGTGCCATGTCTCTTGCCATTAGGGAAATGAAAATTAAAACCACAGTGAGACACCATTCACCTGCAATCAGAATGGCTAAAGCTAGAAAAATACAGAATGATAAATGCTGGTGATACTGTGGTGAAAATAAAACTACCTCTTACACTGTTGATGGGAATGTAAATTAGTGCACCCACTGTAGAGAATAGAACTTACAAATAGAAATATCATATAAAAAAGTAATCCCAATCTAGGGTATCCATCTTCATTTAATTTTTTCTTTATTTTAATTTGTCTTTATTCATGATAGAGTGTGTGAATACACATATGTGTGTGTGAGAGAGAGAGAAGAGCATCTTCAACAAGTTTTGGTCACATCACGCTCCCCTTCCTCCCAGTACTCCATCCTGTTAGATTTGGACACTCATATAAGTGCCCTGCATGTCTCAGTTTGACTTTTATGGGTTCTTTTTTAAAGGTTTTTTCCATAGGGCCAGTGTGCTTACCAGAGAAAGACAGAGACAGTCAGAGGCAAAGTGAGAATTCACCACCCAAGGGAGATGACCACACTACGTCCCTTTTCCTCCATTCTTCTCTTGGGATCTTGGGCTTGCATACACACATGCCCGGTGTGATTTTCAAGACACTGGATCCATTATTTGAACCATGGTAGGCCATGTGAAAGTCCAGTCATGTAACCATTATGCCACCTGCTAGCCCCTGTGATGGGTTTTTAAACCATACTTGCCATATAAAAACTGGCTTCTCCTGAAGAATATATCACTCCTGTGCCCTTAAAGCCAGTCCTTGAGCTGTTACTTTGAAGGTACCACCAGATCCTCTATAATGATGTTAGTATTCTATAACACAGTTACAAATAATGAAGAAAAAAATCTTAGTGCACACAATAAAAGAATTAGCTAGTCCAATCAACACTAAGTGGGCATAAGAAAAACATCTCTCCTAATAAAAAGCATCTCTCCTAATAAAAAGCCTCTCTTTCTCTTCACAATAAAAATGTTTATATTGTATTATTCTTTGTATATTTCTTTTGAATTTTTTCTTTGTCCCTCATCCATTTTTTTTTTCTGTATTCATGTTCACTCCCTAAGTGTTTTGGTACTAAAAAAAATTATTACTTTTGTCCTTAGAGAAATTTTCTTTTAATCTCTTATTATTTTTGATGGATCTCAAGAGGATATATAGGCATTGAAATATCTCCAAAACTGAGAAAGGTTTTTCTTCCTTACATTCTCTGAGGGACTACCTGAGCTTGTTAGATCTTTTTTTTTTTTTATTCTCTCTCCCTTGAGTCCAATTAATTTCTTTCTCACTCTATTTCTTGGGCTAATTTTTTTGTATTTATTTAAACACAGAAATGGAAATGTCTATACAAAAGTGATGCACCAAATTTACATGTGTATGAAAGATATATAAATTGGAATTTCTGGGTATCTTTTCTACAATATTTTGGAGAAAGATTCTTTGATATTAACAGCATGGCTTGTATTGTATTATTTCTAATTATGTGGCTGGGGCTGAGAATAACACGGTGTTCACATGATACTACACCGTGCCATATGTGTATATAAGCTCTGTGTGTGCAAGCATGTACATGCAGGCCTTTAGAAGTGAGATCAGATTTCAGTGAAAAAGAACCTGGGCTCAGTAAAGTCTGAAAGATAGCTTACTATAGATAAAAAGTTTATCATTTCATAATGAGCATTTTGAAAACATCATGCATAGATTTTAATATTTTTTGTAACAAAACGGTTGAACAAACACAAGAGGTGGGTGTGAATGTCAGACGAGGTGTATGTGGAGGAGTGGGGCCTAACGAAGGACATTTGGAGAAAGATACAGAGGTAGAGCACTGATGGGATGGGGAGGTGTGGTGTTAACTGTTAAAGATATTTTGATCAACGGGTCTGAGGAGAAATGTGCACATATCGAAATGGTCTCACTGTAAGTCAAACAATATGATTGAAAGTATATACAAAAAACAAATAATAAATAATGTGGAAAAAAATATAAATAAATAAATAAATAAATAAACTCCTACTTTAATTCTGATTTTCCATGACCATTTTAAAATCCTCTCATGGAAGTCAGCATTCAAAGAAATATGTAAATAAAAAATGCATAAAGCACAATGGTGGGAGCAGAAGGCAGGGCGGTGGTGAAAGGCATTGGACTTCCACATGGCCGACCGTGATTCGAGTTCCAGACCTGACAGCTTGCTTTCTCACTTTCCCTATCTCTCTCTCTGTCCCTCTCTGGACAAATTAAAATAAATAAATAAATAAATAAAGTTTAAGATAATTCTATTTTTTTTTTTGGAAGAGGTTTTTGCTATAGGGCGTGTGCACTCACCAGACAGAGAGACAGGGAGATAGAAAGCGAGAAATCATCCCTCAGGGAAGATGGCCACGCCACAATCCCTTCTCCTCCATTCTCCTCTCGGGATCTTGGGCACGCATGCACACACACCTGGTGTGAGTTTAAGCCACCGGGTTTAAGCCACTGGGTCTGGGACTCGAACCACGGTCGACTATTTGCGAGTCCAGCAACATAGCCATTACGCTAACTGCTGGTCCCTAAAGTAATTCTTTAAAAAAATATAAAGTGCAATAGGGACCAGCAGATGACATGGTGGCTAAGGCACTGGATCCCACATGCCCAACCGTGGTTCAAGTACCAGACTCAGTGTCTTTAAAAACACACCAAGCACAAGTGCCCAAAATCCTGAGAAGATAATGGAGGAGAGGGGATTGTGATGGGTCCATCCCTTCTTGGAGGTAGTTTCTCACTTTCACTTTCTGGCTCTCTCTAGTTAGCACCTCAACTACCACTCCACCTGCTGGTCTCTGTTGGTCTTAACAATTGTAACCATTCAACATGACTATTTCTATTTTTTTACATTAAAAAAATTTAATTCACCTGTAATATTGTACATGTTTGTAGAGCTCAATGTGATTTTTAAATCTAAGACTACAATATAAGATGATTAAATCAGGGCAATTTGCATACCCATCATCTTGACTATTTCTCTCTTTTTTTCAGAGTTTTTTTTCATAGGCCACATGTGCTCATGAGAGAGAAGAGAGAGAGAGATTAGGAAATTGAGAAATCACCCCCCAGGGGGTTGACAACACCACATTCCCTTCTCCTCCATTCTCCTCCCAGGATCTTGGGCATGCACACATAGCACCTGGTGTGATTTTCAAGTCATCAGGTCTGGGACTTGAACCACAGTCAGCCCAATGATGTAACTGCTACATTATCTGCTGACCCCATTTTGACTCTTTCTTTATCTGTTTATATTTTCTTTGCTTTGCTTGTAGTTTTTTTTTTTTTTCTATCATTAGAATTTGGGAACATTTTATTTTTAGTCATTGCCTAGACAATGCCTGGACCATGATCATCATTCAATTTAAATTCCTCAAATGGGTGAAAGAGTTTATCACTCAGTTTTGAATACATGACCTCTTGTGAAATGCTGAGAGTAGGATGTGACTTCTAAGTCAGAAATGGCACAGAAATTCCCTAAAGAGGCACAGATCAATCTACAAAATGAAGGAATGAGTGTCTTGACTGCAGACTGTAAATATTAGAATCTATGGCAGGCAAGTATACATGTTTGTGTCATGTTCTCTTTTGCTTCTTTTGGAAGTCGCATTAACCACACGGAGTCAGGAAATGATACACAAATTTTAGAATTTCTTCTTCTAGGATTTTCAGAGAAACCTGGACTGTAAGTCTTCCTCTTTGGAATATTCCTATCCATGTACTTGGTGATTGTGCTTAGAAATCTGTTCCTCATCCTGGAAACCATCATAGACTCCTACCTGCACACACCAATGTACTTCTTCCTCTCCAACCTCTCCTTTTTAGACATCTGCTTCACCACCACCACCATCCCAAATATGCTGATAAACATCCAGACACAGAGCAAGATCATCACCTATGCAGGCTATATCACCCAGATGTTCTTTTACTTGTGTGTGTGTGTGTTTTTTTTTTTTTGTTTTTTGTGTGTTTTTTTTTTTTTTTTTTTTTTGTGTGTGTGTGTGTGTGTGTGTTTTCAGTGATGGACAATTTCCTTGAGATCATGATGGCCTATAACCAGTATGTGGCCATCAGTACCCCCCTGAACTACACAGTCATCATGAATCCTTGACTCTATGGACTGCTGGTACTGGCATCCTGGATCATAAATGACCTACAAAGCTGTCTGTTAGAAAGCTTAGCAGTGTTAAAGCTGTCTTTCTGTAAACATCCCCAAATTTCCCATTTTTCCTGTGAGCTTATACAAATATTCTTCATTGCTTGTTCTGACACCTTTCTTAATGACAAGATGATGTATTTTGCATCTGTGCTGCTGGTTTGTGTTCCCTTCTCTGGTATTATTTATTTTTACTCTAAGATTGTTTCCTCCATATGTGCAATGTCATCAGCTCATGGGAAGTATAAAACATTTTCTAGAAACCAGCAGTTAGTGTAATGGCTATGTTGCTGAACTCCCATATAGTTGTGTAATTGACCACGGTTTGAATCACGGAGCCGGTGGCTTACAAGTCACACCAGGCATGTGTGTGTGCATGCCCAAGATCTCGAGAGAATGGAGGAGAAGGGGTTGCTGCATGGCCATCCCCCCTGGTGGGTTACTTCTCACTTTCTATCTGTCACTCTTGTCTTTTTGGCAAGTGCACGCACCCTATAGCAAAAACCTCTCCAAAGGAAAAAAAAAAAAAAACACAAAACATTTTCTACATGTGCCTTTCACCTCTCTGTTGTCCCCTTATTTTATTATACAGGTCTAGGCATGTATCTTAATTCAGCTGCTATCCAAAATTCACAGTCAAGTGCAACAGCCTCTGTGATATTCCCTGTGGCCACACCCATGCTGAATCCCTTCATCTACAGTCTGAGGAATAAAGATATAAATGGGGCTCTGAAAAGATTCATCACAAAGAAGCCATAAAAGAGACAATTTTAAATGTTCTTTTTAAATAATTATTTTATTTTAAAATTTATTTATTATTGCTATTATTTTAATTTTATCAGAGAGAGACAGAGAGGGAAAAGAAGAAAGCAAGTCATCACATCTGGGACTTGAACCATGGTCAACCATATGGGAGTATAGTACCTTAACCACCATGCCACCTGCCTGGCCCAAAAAGGCCATTGTTAATGAAATGCCTACAAACATGAGACTTTAAGCCTCAGAGCCAGATATTAATTGAAACAAAAATGAACATTTATGGGCTAATGATAATGTATATGGTATTGTATTTGTCTTGAGGATATGCACTGTATTTGTGTTGGGAAAAGCAAGATCATACACTTTAAAAAAATAGAGTGATTAAATGTAAATCACTCTCTATATTTTCCCCAGAGCTTCAGTTTCTTTAATTTCAATCATAGCCCCTTTCAGTACCTTTTATCTTTCTATGACATTCAATATTCTCTTCTTTGTTGTTTGTCTACTTGCCCAAAGTTATCCCAAACTTTGAGACTGCATCAGAAACAATTGTGAGATTCCCAGTAGTCTCATATAATGATAAGTAATACTAGTTTTATGCAATAAACTCGCTTTGGCATCTGAGGTCATTTTTATAATTTTATTATAGAAGAAATTTGGAGACTACATACAATGTTTTACTTTTATCTTTTATTTGTTTCTACATCATTCTCTTAACTGCTCTTCCTTATCATGTAGACTTTAACATGCTAATGGTCTTACAGTTGATTATAGGACCTTATACTTCTCTTATGCCCACTGTTTTCTTACTCAGCTCATTGTCCACAGTGTCCAGTATGTTCTGTGGCACAAACTAGTAACATGAGAAAAGTAAAGTCTTTGCAACAAGACAAATTGCATAAATCACTTGACTTAATATGGTCTTAAGGTCATAAATGATCTTAACTATGAAAAATTGCCAGTTATACCTTAACATTTTCATTATACACTTTCTATGAAACATTTGTTTCTGATGTTGTATGTCTATGCATGTAAATATGACATCTTGGTGCCCATATAGAACTGGATTTATGTATTGGAATGAGGGATTTGGCATCATATTTTATTATTTCTCTTTCTGCCTGAACATTTCCAATGATGTGTGCAAGTATAACTCAAGTCATTTCCCTAAACAAAATATCTCCTCCTTTTAAAAAGAAAAACAGTATATTCTGGATAGAAAATCTCATTTTTATGCTATAATGATGTATAGTAAATGAATGTAAATAAATAAATTTAAATATAAAAATTAAAAAAATAAAATTTCAAAAAGAAAAAAGATTGTCATAAACTTTAATGTACAGGGAACTGAACAATCAGAGGGACTTCAAAGTTTGTAGGGAAAATGGAATTACAGTAAAAGTTTATTTTGGTGCAAGAATAATTTGAAATCTCTGCAGTTTTTTTATTATACACATTTCCTTTAAACATTTTAAAGACTCTCTTCTGTGTATTTGTTCTATCATAAATTTCATTTTATCTTTTATTTTATAAACAATCTTCAATGTTTATGAGCAAAGCATGACCCACACAAGAGCTTAAATACTGCCCAGTAATGCCTCTCAATAAGAATTTTGATCCAGGGTCACAAATTATTCTTACATAAACATGTATGTCCTTCCAACCTCTCAAAATGAAATCTCAATAATAGTTACTTTTTAATAGGGTTGTCTGAAATAAATGTAAACAACCAGGTAATCATGAATACTGCCTTCAAATATCATAAAAATTGCCAAACATAAGAAGCAGCAGTTGATTTTGAATGTTCTCAGTTATGTTTGCATTGATTATTGCATCAATAAGCTACTGCTGCATAACAAGCCATTATAAAATAAATGGTTTACGATAATGTTTTTTTTTTCTATCACATAGTAGTCTATTTTGGGGAAGTATTCTGATCTCTTCTGGTCCCCCCTTATGTCTTTAGTCAGAGTCACTTGAAGGTGCTCTGCTGAGTTCTACATTTGGAGAAGTTCTGTCTGTAGGGTGATCTTGAATCTCTGTTGTTGGTCCAACTGGGCTCTGCTCAATATGGTACATTATCTTGTGGCAGGTTACATTGGACTTATTCTCCTGGCACAGTTATAAGAGCAAATGCTGGATTATCTATTATATTCCATTTGTCTACACTTTTTTTTTCTGTTGGCTAGTTGTTTTTTAAATTTTACTTGTTTATTATTTTCATTTAATCATTGCACACTTTCACAACTTACAATATGGTTTTCAAAGCATGTATGCAGTGCATATCAATCAAGTCTAAGATATTACCATATATATCATTTTCAACCAATGGCTTTACATTCTTGTATGTTAACTTTCTTTTCTCTAGACCCTCTCTGCCAACCCCTCCTGTCCACCCTCTCCTATACAGTATCTGGTATCTGTACTTGCCCGGCCTACTATTATATCTTTGAATATTTCAATTTTTGACAATGAGTGTAGTGATTTGGTATACATTTAGTGGGGACAGGCAATGTTTTTCCTTCATAGTTTGGCTTGCTTCACTGAATATTAAATCTTCTGTGTTCATCAACTCTGTATCAAATGACAGGGTCTCATTTGTTTTTATGGATGAGTACTATTCTATAGTGCATATGTGCTACATTTTTTAATACAGTAATCCATTTTTTGGCACTTAGGTTGATTCCATGTCCTAAAAATGGAAAATAATGCTGTAATAAACATGAATGTTCAAGAGTCTTTCTGACTGAGTGTGTTTCTATTCTTTGGGTAAATACCTAAGGGCAGTATTAATACATATTTGTTTTTATGCAAAGACCCATATTGTTTTTGTTAACTATACCTTTGGAATATAATTCAAAGTGCTTATAATTTTTATTTTTATTTCTCAGTATTGCTTTGGCTATCTAATGGTATTTCTTCTCTCTCTCTCTGGTTCTGGTAGGATTTTTAAAAATTATTTTTGGCTCTGCCTGGTGGCATTGTCAATAGCAAACTGTGGGTGCATGTGTAATTGTCCAAGATCCCAGTGAACTGCAAGGTTTTGGAAAGGGGATCTTATGTGACTAGATCTTGTCGAGGTGCTTCTTTCTCTAATACACTGACATGTGCTATCATAAAGAAAAAAATATATATTCTTAAAAAAAGATTTGTTTGGTTTATATTTCTGCTTAAAATGTTGGCATTGTGATAGGATTATATTGTGTCTGTATAGGGGTCTTTAAGAGTTCATGGAATATGTGTACTATGAAAAACTATATGTGGGTTTCAATAGTCAGCAATTTGAACTCATATTTTACTCATATTTTCTACAACTTTTTTTTTTTAGGGTGCATGCACTCACCAGAGAGAGAAATCATTCCCACCCCAGAATGGCCACACCACAATTTCTTCTCCTCAGTTCTCCTCCAGATATTTTGGGCACACACACACATGTGCCCCCCATGCCCAGGGCTCAAACTGTGGTCAGTTATGTGGGATCCAGTGCCTTAACTACCACCTTCTGGCCCCTCCACGAACTTTCTTAAGTTCCTTTGCATTTATATTTTTTAAAAATCTGAAAAACGTCAAGTGTTAGCAATAGAGAAATGAATTAAAAAGAAAACTAGAGTATACTTATGCAATGAAATATTACCCAATGATAAAAAGGGAAAAAAATGACACACAAAACAGTATGAATGTCTCTTAAAATAACTGGGTGGAGGACCAGCAGGTGATGTACTGGTTAAGGTGCTGGATTCTCACATGGCTGATCACAGTTCAAGTCCCAGGCCCAGAGGCTTGAAAATCACACTTGACTTATATGCATGCATGCTCAAAATCCTAAGAGAAGAAGGGAGGAGAAGAGATTGCAGTATGACCATCACCTCTGGGGGGTGATTTCTCACCTTTTCTCTTTCTCTCATCTCTCTCAGTGAGTGCACACACCCTATGGGAAAAAAAAAACTTACAAAAATGGACAAATAACTGCATTGAGTGATGGAAGTCAGACCAATATTTTAAAAAGAATTATATATGCCATGATTCCATTTACATGTTGGGATTTGATAGAACTGAGAGACTATTTTTTATGTATCAATTATTTTAAATAACACTATGTTTTCATTTTTTTAATTTCATTTTCTTCCATATATTCAATCACATTATTATTTGTCTTACAAAATGGATATTTCAACTGGTGAACATTTCTCCCTAGTACTGTTGATAAAACTACAAAATATCTTCAACAGATAATACCACACCTCTTTGTGCCATTAATGCTTTTCCTCCCTGTCCCTCCCCCAAATAACAGTATTGATCCCTAATATCTTCCAGAAATTGTTACACTATATACTTACATTTTTAAATTTTTAAATAAAATAAGATTCTTAAAAATCCAAACTGATACATAGTGAGAGAAAGCAATTTAATGACTGCCTGAGTAATATGTCAAAAGATGAGAGAACAACTAAATGACAGCTCTTTTGTCATACAAGCATCAAACTATTAAATGTTTTGGGGAAAGCATCATGAAGCTAAGGAGAATAACAAGTGTTTTTTTTTTTTTTTTCTTGTTAAGATTTTTTGACATAGGGTATGTGCACTTGCTGGAGAGAGATGGAGGGAAAATGAGAAACCATCCCTCTAGAGGGGATGGCCATGACACAATCCCTTCTCCTCCATTCTCCTCTCAGGATTCAGGATACATATGTACACATGCCTGGCATAATTTTTAAGCCCCCATGGTTGGCCATCTGGGAGTCCAGTGCCTTAAATACCATGCCATCTGCTCTCCCCACAGCCATGATTTTTACCAAAAGAACACAGTTCTCTCTTATTAGAGAGGGGGTTAGCAATTTTCTGGAGATATCAGTGGGTATGTCCCTATCACAACTCAATCATTTGAAGATTCAAGGGACCTAGTCAAGATGGATTCCTCATTCTTAGATTTGGAAAAAAATGTCTCAGGATTGAAGTAAGGTATTACAAAGTTAAACTTCTGGAATGGTAGAGTTAATGTTGAAGGGCTGTTAAGGACTAAATTATCTTGATTTTTTTTTTTTAACCTGGTCTCTTGAGAACAAAGATCTGGAGGAAAAATTTAACTTCCTGCACATGTCTCCCAGGGAATGTACTCAGGGTTTAGAGTACCAAGAGGAAAATGTGCTTAATAAGCAGAGATCAAGACCTATAATTATCTCCTCCAAGGTTGTCCCTCAGTATTTGCAAACAGGCTGGACAGAACATGGTTGATTCTTTCACTATCCTATGTCTGTCTCAAGAACTGATGCTTCACTACTGCTGGTTTTTCTCGAGGCAAAGATTCCACTTTCATCTACAACCTTCCGGGAAGGAAGCTACAATTTCACACAGAGACTTTGTTCTCAGAGACCCTGTTTAGGTGAAAGAGAATCCAGTGAAATGACAGTAAAGAAATATAAAAGGTAATAGATTTATAATAGAATTAAGAAAGCATATCAGACCAGGGGTTGACCAGAGATTCTGAAAAACATCTAAAAGACTGAAACCATAAGGAGTTATTTTGACAGATGAAATAGTGGGGGAATTTCATAGCTCACAACACAGAAGAAAGCAGAAGGGGAAGATACATGTTTAAAAATAAAACACTATAACTTATAAATACAACTAATATATGTAAGTTATAAATTACAGTGAAATTATTTTTAATTCTGTAATTTTTGCTTTATAAAAATAAAAATTAAAAAGGCAAGCTCTGACACAAATCAGTATGCCAGCTTCTAAATTTGTTACTGGACTGATGGTTATGAATGAGATTTTATATTGTTTTCTTAAAATATAACTGAGTTTGACAATATACATATTTGATCAAGATATTAATTTAATTGTGTTTATTGTGTGCCAATTTTATACAGTTGTTAGCATTTCAAGTATTTTTAACCAATTATAATTTTTAAAATTGAATTTTGGAGGATTTTTTTTGGTCATATAATATTTAAAATTTTATGTAATAAATGTCTAACTTCTTTTTTTATTTTAAAGTTTTTACCATAAGGCATGTGCACTTGCCAGAGAGAGACAGAGACAAAGAGAGAATATGAGAAATCACCCCACAGGGAAGTTGGCCAGGATGCAATCTGTTCCCCTCCATCCTCCTCTTGAGATTTTGGGCATGCGCATACACATTCCTAGTGTGATTTTCAAGCCACCAAGTCTGAGACTTGAACTGCAGTTGACCATGTGGGAATCCAGCTGCCTTAACCACTATACCATCTGCTGACCTTCCATCTGCTGACCTTCCATCTGCTAGCCATCTATTTGTTGTTCAGTATTGTCATATGGTCTAGAAAGTACCTAGAACGTGGTCAAACTTCAATTTATACTTCTCAAATGTATAAAAGAATTTCTCATTATGATTATGAACTATATGATCTCTTGAGGATAGCTTGAGAGTCAGAAAATAATTCCTAATCAAAGATGACACAAGAATCATCTAAGGGGAACCAGATCCATACACAAAACTTAGGAACTAGTTTCTTGACTATAAAGTAAACATGATAGCATTCTGACATATGAGTAAAATATGAGTAATACATGTTCATGTCATGTTCTCTTTCTTTCTTCTTTCTTTCTTTCTTTCTTTCTTTCTTTCTTTCTTTCTTTCTTTCTTTCTTTCTTTCTTCTTTTTCTTTCTTTCTTTCTTTCTTTTTTTCTTACAGTTACTTCAACCATATGGAACCAGGGAATGATACACAAATTATGGAATTTCTTCTTTTGGGATTTTCAGAAAAACCAGAGTTACAACCCTTCTTTTTTGGGCTATCTTTCTTTCTTTCTTTCTTTTTTTCTTACAGTTACTTCAACCATATGGAACCAGGGAATGATACACAAATTATGGAATTTCTTCTTTTGGGATTTTCAGAAAAACCAGAGTTACAACCCTTCTTTTTTGGGCTATTCCTGTCTATGTACCTGGTCACCATGATTGGAAACCTGCTCTTCATCCTGGCCATCATCTCAGACTCTCACCTGCACACACCCATGTACTTCTTCCTCTCCAACCTGTCCTTTTCTGACATCTGCCTCACCTCCACCACCGTCCCAAAGATGCTGGTGAACATCCAGATGCAGACCAAGATCATCACCTATGCAGGCTGCATCACTCAGATGTGTGTCTTCATACTTTTTGCAGGATTGGAAAACTTCCTTTTGGCTGTGATGGCCTATGACCGGTATGTGGCCATCTGTCACCCCCTGCACTACACTGTCATCATGAACCCCCAGCTCTGTGGACTGCTAGTTCTAGTATCCTGGATCTTAAGTGTCCTACATTCCTTCTTGCAAAGCTCAATGGTGTTGCGTCTATCCTTCTGTACACACTTCGAAATCCCCCACTTTTTCTGTGAACTTAACCAGGTGGTCCAACTTGCCTGCTCTGACACCTTTCCTAATGACATGGTGATGTATTTTACATCAGTGCTGCTGGGTGGTGGTCCTCTTGCTGGGATCCTTTACTCTTACTCTAAGATAGTTTCCTCCATTTGTGCAATCTCATCAGCTCATGGCAAGTACAAAGCATTTTCCACCTGTGTTTCTCACCTCTCAGTTGTCTCCTTATTTTATTGTTCAATCCTTGGTGTGTATCTTAATGCTGCCAGTACTCATACCTCACACTCAAGTGCAACAGCCTCAGTGATGTATGCTGTGGTCACGCCCATGCTGAATCCCTTCATCTACAGTCTGAGAAATAAAGACATAAAGAGGGCTCTGAGAAGATATTTGGGAGGGAATCTATAATAATTGTTTTGTAAGAAGTGTCAATGATGGCAATACCTTAAGCCTCAAAGCCAGGTATCATGATTGTTTAATCAGATCATGGGGTTCATGATTCCAAATTTGTTTTTCTCTCTTTCATTTTTTACATTCAATCTATATCATTAGAATATGCCAAATGATTTTTCTATAACTAATACACTGTATATTAGTTCAATCAAAGATATTACCATACATATTATTATCAACAGATAATTTTCCACTTTTTAAAAAAATGTTTGCTTCCTTCTTTTCCCCTTTGATTCCATTCCTCTTACCCTCCCCCATTCCACCTTCCTCCAACACTGCCTCTAGTATCTGTAGTTGATATCCATGCCTTTATATCTTCCAGTATTTCAGTTTCTGCCATAGAATGCAGACATTCAGTGTATTTTGAGTGGCCTCCCTTTCATAGTCTGGCTTGCTTCACTTGGCATTAAATCTTCCATATTCATCCACTTTCTATCAAATGCTAGGGTATCATTCTTTTTTCATGGTTGAGTAGTATTCCACAGTGTTTATGTGCCACTCTTTTTTTTTTCCATTCATCTGTTTATAGGTATTTAGGTTGGTTGTATGTCTTATCAGTTATGAATAATGTCACAATAATGTATACTTTCAAATTTTGAAGGAGCTTTTTGAGCTCTATCAAAAGTTTCTGCTAAACCCTTCACAGTTAACTTTCCTGAAGGTTTTTTTTTTCTCTTCTGTATTTCCATTTCTCTTGCTCCTTGGTCAGCTATGCATTTCTTTTCCAGTTCCAGCAACTGCTTTTCAGTTCCTCAGGAACCACATCTAGAAGCTTCCCAATATTATTCTCATCCACACTCAGGTTAAATTTATTTGTCATCTCAGCTTTTAAAAAATTTTTATTATTATTATCATTAATTATCATTATTATTATTATTTTTATTTTCTTTTAACATTGAGTGCACACACTCAATGAGAGAGACAGAGAAAGAAAGAGTGAAATCACTCCCCAAGGGCAAGTCACACCATAATCCCTTCTCCTCCATTCACCTCTCAGGATTTTGGGCATGCATTTACACACACTCGATGTGTTTTTTCAAGCCACTATGTCTGGGACTGAAACCATAGTCAACCATGTAGGCATCCCGCATCTTAACCACTACACTACTGGCTGGACCCTGATCATAGGGTTTCCAAGCTGGTACTAATAATTATTGGAAGCTGTTGGGGTAATTCTAGGAAGAGATGATATTTGAAATACACACACACAAAAAAAGACAAAAAGAAATTAAAAGAGAAGAAAAACTGAGGCATAATGTCCATTGTGAATGTCCTAAACGTGGGAGTTGTGGAGACATAGGAGCCACTGGAGACTTCAAGGTAACTAGGAGGGACAGCATGCTATAATGTACAAGGATCCCTACCACTCAGCTTTTTCCTTTTTTTTCTTTCTATTTTCTTTTCTTTTCTTTTCTTTTCTTTTCTTTTCTTTTCTTTTCTTTTCTTTTCTTATTTGCTATAGGGGTGTGTGCTCACTGAAGAGACACAGAGAAATAGAGAGACAAAAAGTGAAAAACCACCTTCCAAGGGGATGGCCATGCCATAATCCCTTCCCCTCCATTCTCTCTCAGAATTTTGGGCATGCATGCACCAAAAAAAAAAAAAAAAATGTGCCCAGCATGAGTTTCAAGCCACCCCAGGTCTGGCACTTAAATCACAGTCAACCATGTAGGAATCCAGTGCCTCAACCACTGCACCACCTGTTGGCCTTTCCTTTTACCTTTTTAGTGCACAAACATGCCCCATGATTCTGGCTGCTGGGCCCATGTTTGGAGAACTGCATGAAGACCCTGTTGGGTTGACTTAGCTTATTGTGTGGTAGTTAAGGTAACTGTATCCCACATAGCCACTGTGCAGTTCAAGTCCCAGACCAAGTGACTTGAGGAACACACTAAGCACATGTGCATGTGTGTACCAAGTCCAAAGAGGAGAGAGAAATGAAGAAGAAATTGTGACATGATAATTCTCCATGTCTCTCTGTGTATCTCTCTAGCAAGTGCACACACTCTAAGCAGTCCAGTTTTATGATCACTATGTCCTTATTTATACATAACAATTTTTAATTTTTTAAATTATCCATATGTTTTTAAACATTCAATCACTATACCTTATTTGGCTTATAAGGAGAATTTACCCAACATGAAATACTTCTCAGACCAGTCCAGTTGAGAATACTATACATGCTAACATCAACAGGTAATAATTTTCATGTTCCACAAATGTCATGCCCCTCTATTTTTTTCCTCCTTTCCTTCTCAGCACTCTTCCCTTTTTCTAGTCCCTCCTGTTCCACACTGTCTTCAGTGTCCATAACTATTTTCACTGCTTTTATATCCTCCAATATTTTAATATCTATCATAGAATGTGGACATTTTTTTTCAAATATAAAATACATTATTAATAACTGTATTCAGCATGTGGTGAAATAGATCTCTGACATGCATTTCTACAGTCCAAGATAAACTTTGTACCTTTTGAAAAATATGTATTTTTGCCATTGGGAATTTATGCTTATCAGAGAGAGACAGAGAAAGAGAGAGGGGGAAAGTAAGTAACCACCCCCTCCCCAGGATGAATAGTCATGCCACAATATCTTCTCCTTCATTCCCCTTTCAGGACCCTGGGCATGCATGCACACATATATGGTGTGTCTCTCAAGTAGCCAGGTTTGGGACTCTAACCACAGAACTGACTATTAGATCCAACACTTCAACTGCCATGCCACCTACTTCCCCAAATTTTGTACCTTTTCACCAACATCTTCTCCTTCCTCATGTCTTTCAGTATCTCCCAGCTTATGGTAATAGCCACCTTTATATTCTCTGTTTATATGAGATAACTTTATTTAATTTCCACTTATCAGTAAGATCATAGAGTATTTATCCTTCTCTGGCTTATTTTAATTATCATGATGTAATACAACTGGACTCACATGCGAAAGGTCCTGGGTTTGAGTCCATAAATGTCCTTGAGAACACTGGCCTGCACATGTACCCACTAACCAGGCCAGCAGAGACTGGGAACAGATCACAGCTTGAAAATCCTGTTTGAATGCCTCTCTCTGCCTATTTCTCTCTCTGATGAAATAAATAAGCTTTGAAAAACAGGAAGGCTCAAAGATTTTCAAAAACTGAATGTTCTCTAAGCAGCCAGAACTCAGACTGATTTCCCTGTGGGACACTGGTATAGACCAAATTTTTTCCTATTATTTATTTATTTTTTAATTAATTAATTAATTAATTTACATTCATTCACTGAGCATAGTCAAAGCATACAAAATGTAATTTCCCATCCAGAATATACTGAACAGTGGCTTAATCATACACATTGTCATCAATAATTTCCATTTCTAGTTTTATATATATTTTCCCCCATATTTCTCATCCTCTGCCCTTACCCTCTCTCCTCCCACACTATCTCAGGTGTCTATAGTTGTTTTCTATTCCTTTTGTTCCCCACATTATATTGATTCACAAAATTTCTTAAATAACTACTCTAAATAGCAAGTTCAGCTGGTATATACCTACCTGTGAATACATGTCTGACTTCAGGAATGACACTCTGAGTAGAATGAATATAAGGTAGCAACTAGCTGTTGCTATATAGCTTACTAAAGTCATTAAATATGTATTTTTAATATATTTTTTAATTTCAAGAAAAGCAGTTTTAGCTTCAATGAATTAATTAAATGCTAAGGAAATTTGCTTAAAACTTAAAGCCAGGAAACAAGTTAAAATTCTTTTCAAATAGTAGGTACATGAACTTATCAGCAGCTCAAGACAGGACAAAAATCCTTAAAACTAGAAAACAAAGCCTAGAAGAATATTAACATATTAGAAATCAGACATGTATTCACTTTAGGCAAAAGTGATAAAATTCTATTTCACTAGTTCAGTTTCATGTACTTAATCTATCTTCTGTTGTGTTTTGATCTTCTCAATTAAATTCTGGGATATAATATTCAACTCCAGACTTGTTCCTAAATTAAGTTGGCCATTTTCTTAGGTTCTGAACTCTTATTTCTCTCTGTCCATATTTAATTTTCCCAGTATAGCACTCCCTTAAGAACTTCTTGGAGATCTGTTCTGGTGCTGGTAAATTCTTTCAGATTTTGTTTATCTGAGTATTAACTTGTCCTTTCTTCACATTTGAAGGATAATCTTCCAGGTATAGTATTCTTGGTTGAAGTTGCTTTTCCTTTAACATTTTGAATGTATTTTCCCATTTTTTCCTGGCTTGCATTGTTTCCCATGAGAGGCCCACTGTTAGCCTGATGGGATATCCTTTGTAGGTAAATTGACATTTCTCTCTTCCCAATCTTAGTATCTTGTCTTTTCTGTGGTTTTGGTCAATTTGGCTATAGTGTCTTGGAGAAGATATTCTTAGGTTGATTCTATTTGGGATCCTTTGTATTTCTTGGGACTGGATCTTTGAATGCCTCTCTAGGTTTGGAAAGTTTTTTCCAGGATTTCATGGAAGAGATTATCAATGCCCTTATGAATTCTTTGCCTTCTTGGATACCAATTATCCAGATGTTTGGACGTTTGATGATATCTAGTATTTCTCATATAATATTCTCAATCTGGGGGCAATTTTCTCAGTCTTCGTGGTGAATTTTTCTAGGCCAGCAATTCTATCCTATACATCTAAGATTTTATTTTCTGTATGGTCTACTCTGCTTTTAATACTTTCAAGAGAGATTTTGGCTTCCTGTATTATAGCATTCATCTCTAACTGTCATTTGATTCTTTTTCATAGTGTGTATTTCCTCTTTTGGTTCTGACAAAAATTTCATCATTTCCTGGAACTTGTCAGATCCTTTTTCCTACCTTTTCTGCAGTTCATTATCTTCCTCCATCTCTGTAAGCTTGGTCACTATGAATAATCTAAATTTTTTATCTGACATTTCCATGAATTTCATTGTATTGTCTGAGGATGAAGAGGAGTTATTCTTTCCTATTGGAGGAGACGTAGTTTCCTGATTTCCCATATTTTTGTGACTCTGCAGTAATTTCTAGTCATCTGATGGATGGTATATTTCTTTGTAATTCTTAAAGTTCAATCTGAGTGCTCAGAGGTATGTAGGAGGAAATAATCTGAAAACTCTCTTCTGTTCCATTTTCACTCTTTGTGCATAAAATTCAGTGGGGAGAGAAATATTCTGATCCTAATTGTATTCAGATGTTTGAATCTTGTTCACTTGGACCTGTCTAGGCACTTAGTGCACAGAGGCTGAGCAGCCATTGAATAAAGACAAAGAAAAAAGGAAAAGAATTAGAAAGGAGGAAAGAAGAATAAAAAATAATAAAAAAACTTTAGATTTTAATTTTAAAAGGCAAAAAATGAAAACTGTGCCATGTGAAAGCAATATTTCACAGCTCAAGTTTGGTATCTATCTCAAGATGGACCTGTGTTTGTGCCTTTCTTAAATGGAATGGGAAAAAGCACAAATTAGCACAATAAAGGAGGGGCTTTAGAGCCCAGAGAATATTTTACCTTCCAAAAAAAAATTACAAAAAAATTAAAGGACACAGGGAGACACAGAGACAGACAGATAAATAAAGAGACAGAGGTAGCCCTTCCCATTAGAGATGAATCTGGAGGGAGAAATCTCAGCAGAACATCTTCATTTTTAGTCAAGGAAAGCAATATTTCACAGCTCAAGTTCATTAGTCATGTCAGGATGGGCCTAATTTAGAGTGTAATGAACCACCACCAAAGTCAGACTAAGGCTAAAGAGAGTCTTTATTAGCTGGCCAGTGACTACAGCCTGAAGCTGGGGTGCAAGAGTCAGAATTGCAGCCCCTACCAAAGATTGAACAGTCTTTTTATAGGGGGTCAGTTACCAGAGGGCTTCCATGTAAGTAGTTACAGAAGCTAAATTGAGCAGGTTAATTATTTCTGAGGGTACTCTCCAGACCCATGTTTAATGGTCTTCACAGCTCTGGGCAGGGGTCTGGTGATTGATAGTTACATTGCTAAGGAACAGCTAAACAAAAAGGTTTCAGGCTACTTAGCAAAAATAATAATAGGCACAGGATGTCACCCTGGATGTGGTTTTCTGTATGGCTAGCACAGGCTATTTTCTCATGAGAAGAGCAAGTAGGTTTACAGAAGCAGATAACCATGTAAGAGTAAGGGAATAAAATGGACAAACTGTCACTCATGTGCATGATCTAGTATATGGCCTACCATAGGCCTGAATTTTTGCCTTTCTAGAAATGAATTCATATAGATATAAGTTTGGAATAAACTCTCTCTCTATGCAACTGTTAAGGATAATAAAATCTTCTTTACTTAATTGAAGATTTTGTATGTTTGTGTATGTATGTTGTGTGTGTTGTGTGTGTTTAATATTTGGTATGTTGTGTGTGTGTTTAATATTTGGTATTATTGTTTTAATGGAAATATAACCAAAGAAGTTCATAATTAAAATCTTAAGTAATAGCAATATGGTGAGTTTTGGAATAATACATAGTAATGATCTATTATTGAAGGTTGAAGTTCTTTCTTATGAAGATAGAAATACACACACATTGCCAAAGCTGTTCATATCATGCTACATTATTACCAATGACTCTCTTTTCCCCACAGACTCCACAATCTGTGTGTAGCCAGAAATGTGACCCAGGATCCAGAAAAATTTAATAGGAAGGAAGGTCTATCTGCTATTTTCTTTGTATTTCATGCTCAGAGACAGATATTTCCAACCAGAGAGGTAGAAAATGCTTAACTACCCTGTAATATCTGTACCCCCTAAGTATTTCTCAACTAATGGAAACCAAGGACACTAACAATGAGGTCATAGTGCACTAGTGTTTTCAATACACGCATCTGCTCATTCTTTCACAATGTCTATTGAATAATCACTGTTGCTGCCCATTATATGTAAACTCTTGTCTGGCTCCACTCTGCAATAATCTTCTATCAGTTGCCCTAACCCCAATGCATGCCTTTCATTATCATACAATGCTTAGAGCAACAATCTCAGTGTGACATCTCATAGCAGACCATGATAAAGTCTACCCATGAAATGGAAGATGTGTAAACCTCAGAGCTACCTGTGAGTACCTTAATAGATTAAATGATTATTTTTCATACTCAGATTAGGGACCAGTGTTTAGCGTAATGGCTATGTCGCTGGACTTCCATGTAGTTGACCGTGGTTTGTGTCCCGGACCCGGTGGCTTAAAACTCATGCCGGGTGCATGTGTGTATGTGCCCAAGATCCCAAAAGGAGAATGGAGAGGAGGAGAATGTGGCATGGCCATCCTCCCTGGGGGATGATTTCTCACTTTCTATCTCTCTGTCTCTCTCTGCTGTCTGGTGAGCACATGTGCCCTATAGGAAAAACCTCTCCAAAAAGAAAAAAAAAATACAGATCAAGTACACACACATTGCTATGGAGGTATTTCATTACTTCTTGTACAATGTCCTAAACAGTGTGTGGTCAATACCTAAGCTTCTTGACTATTAAAACATTTTTAAATGTTTTAAAGTGAAGATTCAACCTTCTAATAATTGCCATAATCTGGCACTTCTAAAAACAGTTTGTTACATGATATATAAAGATAAAATATTATATACCTGGGCTTCAAAATATTTTCTAAGAATGGAAGGTGAATCAATTGAAGAATATGTGGAAAGTTTGTTGTTTCCAAACATCTTCACTAGTTGAGTAACTTTGGAAAAGGCTCAAAAAACAAACAAACAAACAAACAAAATTTTTGTACTGATTCTCTGTCCCCAAAACTGGGAATAAATCAGGTGAACACAATTTTTATTCCTTTTTGAATTCTGCCAACTTCCCAGCCTTTTATTCATCTTTTGAGTGACAAATCTTGGCTAGATTCCTATCTTTTTTTTTTTTTTATACTTTGTTTTTTATTATAATTTTTTTTTCTCACTTGTTATTTTGCTTTATAAGTTACTTCAATCCATGAACCAGCTCTGGGCCCCCTTCCATATACTGTTAATTTTTTCCCTTATATATGCTAATGCTTTTTGATTCAGTTGACCCTCAGAATCACTAAATAGAAGCCTTTGATTAAATTCAAAGTTTGCTCATTAAAAGCCACCATGGTCTGTGTTCAGAATATATTAGAAAGGGAATTATGGGGAATTATAATAGAAAGGGAATTATAGTGCCTTAACCATCTGCTAGCATGGTGGTTAAGGCACTAGATTCCCACAAGGTTGACTATGGTTTGAATCCCAGACCTGGAAGCTTGAAAATCATACCAGGTATGTACATATGTGTGCCTAAAATCCCAGGAGGAAAATGGAGGAGAAGAGATTATAGCATGGCCATCCCCATGGGGGTGCTTTATCACATCTTCCCACCCCCACCTCAATCTCTCTTTACTCTGTAGCAAAATTAATTAATTAATTAATTAATTTTTCAGAAAGAATAAAGGTTACTTAAAAAAAAAAAGAAAAAAATAGAGATTGGGGTCAGGGACCAGTAGATGGCATAGCAGTTACATCATTGGACTTCCACATGTCCAACCATGGATCAAGTCCCAGATCCAGTCACTTGAAACTCATGCCAGTTATAAATACATGTGTGCCAAAGATGCACTCCCCCTGTGGAGTGATTTCTCATGTTCTCTCTCATTGTTTCTGTCTCTTTTTCTCTGGTAAGTGCACATGCCATAACACAAAAATCTCTAAAAAATAGAGATTTATTAATCTCATAGTGGGATACCCAAAGTCCAGGAACCAACTTCCAGTGAGTCTGCAACATGGTGGCAGGTAGGCTCTTAAACATTATCTGTCCATAAGTTTCTCCTTGTTCTGATCTCCATCCATATGGCTTGCCACCTTATTTCCTCTCCACATAGATAAAACTGAACTCAGTCACAAGAGCTCCACCCAAATGACTTTATCTCACCCAAATGTACCACCATGGGACACTATGAGGGATTAAGTTTTTACTTAACACTAACAATACAACAAAGTTCCAATACATGAACTTTTGGGAAACATCTGCTCACTGCTAAGACCAAATTCCAAAATGTAAACCATTAGGTGACAAACGATTACCTGAACTATATCAAGCAGTTAAGGTGACAATATGGAAAATAAAATTACATGATAAAGATGATATGTGTTATATTTTTGACTGGACAAATATGCACTGTTATCATGCTGTGGAGATTTTTTTTTTGTACGCTGCAAAACATACAATAATGAAATGTAAAACAAACAAAAATTAATTAAAACTTATTTAAAAATAAAATAATTGTGAAAGCATCTGTAATCCCAGATGTTCTCATACTATGAAATTATCTAAACTTTCCCAGTTTCCAAGTATATTTTTTTCCATAAGAATAGTACAACTGTAGGGACTGGCAGGTGGTACGGTGGTTAAGATGATGAACTCCTGCATGGCTCACCATGCTTCAGTCTTTGACCTGGGGGCTTTCTCTCTCTCTCTTTCTGTCTCTCTTTGGTCAAATTATTAATTAATTAACTTAATGATAATTCTTTGAATATAAATTTTTTAAAAATAAGAATGTACAGCTGTCAAATATTTCTTCAGTAAAATTTAAGAAAAAGGAAAACAGTGTAATAACACAAGATACTTGAGAAGAAATATTACTTGGAAAAAAGGATAGTTTTATTGGCATATAATTCATGTACCAAAATTTTATGTTTTTCTATGCCTTAAGTGGAAATTTTCAAATATTTCTTATCCAATATTGGGAATAACCTTGAGAAAACAGGAAAATGACAATGGTAAAAAATGTTGGACATCATAAAAAGCAGAAAGCCTAATAAAGTGAGTTGTTCAAATGGTATTGAGAGGTGGAACTCAAGAAGTGGAAGTTACAGAAAATAAATAGAAGGAACAAGTTTTACTTCCACAATCTGAACCAAGAATCACAATTTCTAGCTCCAAGGTTTTGAATCCTGTAATCATGAGAGTTTCTTCAGTCTCAGTATAATTGACCATTTTAGTTTCCCTCCTAGAGTGTCTTTCAGAGCCCTCTTTATGTCTTTATTCTTCAGACTGTAGATGAAGAGGTTTAGCATGGGTATGATGGCAGTGGTTTTTAGCAGAAAATGACGTCATTTTATTTCATTACTTATTCCTATCTACCCTCAACCTCTATCCCATGAGGTCATTCTACAGATTTAGTGAGAAATTTTTTTCATGCACTTGAGGAATATATATTTAATGCCAACTATGTTCCAGACAATCTAAGAAATCTGTAGAGAGTGCTGAAAAACAAAAATTGGTACAATCTGATAATGGAGAAAAAATATATAAAAGTATACAAAGAAATAATTGTGACATGTGAGATGATGACAACTGTTCTAAAGAAAACAAAACATGTTAAGGTGCTGAATCCCACATGGCAAGCTCTGTAATTCAAGTCCCAAATCCAGCAGGTTGAAAAACATACTGCGTGTTTGTGTGTGTGTGTGTGTGTGTGTGTGTGTGTGGCCAAAATTCCAAGAAGAAAATGGAAAGAAAAGATTGATGTATGGCAGTCCCCTCTGAGGGGTGATTTTTTTTTTTTTACTTTCTCTCTCTCTGTTGTTTCTTTCCAGTGAGTAGCAAAAATCTAAGTTTTAAAAGATAACAAAAAGCAAATAGTGAGTAGGAGGTACTATTGATACAACTCAATATTTTTTCCATACAACCCAATATTTTCACAGGTATATTTTTTATCTAAAGGCAAAAGCAGTATGGAGTCCCATTTTATAGGGGTTTTGGCAAAATCAGTAGACAAAGTGACATTTGAAGAGAGATCTCTCATAGTCTGGCTTGCTTCACTTAGTAGTAAATCCTTAATATTTTACCACTTTCTCTCAAACCCTAGAATCTCTCTTTTTTGGGGAGATGGGGCTGAGTAGTAGGATGGGGAAATTTTATTTCATACACTGTAATAATACACAGTAAATAAACGTAAAATAAATTTTCAAAAAAGTTAAATAAAAGAAATAAATAAAGATCTCACATAAATGAGGCTGTCTCGGGACCAGCAATTAGTGTAATGGCTATGTCGCTGAACTCCCATGTAGTTGACCACGGTTCGAGTCCTGGACCCAGTGGCTTAAACTCACACTGGGCACATGTGCGTGCATTCCCAAGATCCCAAGAGAAGAAGGGATTGCAACATGGCCATCCCCCCTGGGGGGTGATTTCTCATTTTCTGTCTCTCTCTGTCTTTCTGGTGAGCACATGTGCCCAATAGCAAAAACTTCTCCAAAAAATAAAGAAGCTGGCTCTGGCCCACTTTGTCCGCAGCCCCTGTCCAGTCAAGGAAACTGAGGCAAGATTGTCCATCAGCCCCAGTCTCAGTCCCAGTCCCAACTCCCAAACTCAGAGCCCTCACTCCTCTCCACCAGAAAGGTAGGTCTTTTTTCCCTTATTCCTTTTGCTAATTCATTACTCTTACTTCACCCATAGGGCAGCTCTCAGCTCTGAAGCAGGACCCAACTTTGTCTGCAGCCCCCTTTGGGGTGCACAACATTTTCTTTTTTCCTCTTTCGTATTCCTTTTTGTTTCCTCTTACATTGTCATCTTTTCCTCATACTTCACTCTCCAGAGGGACTAGCTAGGTCTAGAATTATAGTTTTCAAATATCATAGTATCGTGAGGCTCCTAGGGATCTTCATTCTATACTGAACTACCTGCAAAAAAAGGAGAAACTGCTCTTCAAAAACCTGAATAAAATTGTTTTCTCATGTGTCCCACATTGCTAACAACAGCAGAAAAGAGACTTTGGAGCAGGAGCAATCAATGGCAAAAGGGAAGCAAACTAGTTCCCAGTGGCAGACATTCTCCAAAAAGGTACCCAAAAGTGAATATATTATCCAATGACTAGAAGTCACAGAAAAGCCTCAAGTTTGAAAAGAAAAATAAAATGTATCTCCATCAAGAGAACACAATAACTCTCCTCTATCTCTTAAAAACATGAAACAGAAGTTACCAAAATTTCAGAGAAAGAATTCAGAATATTCATAGTGACAAAATTCTATGAATTGGAACAGAAAAGAGAAAACAAACTACAGGAGATGAGGAAGTACTTCCAGGATTTTAAAGAAGAAATGGACACCATAAGAAATAATCAGATGAAACTATTAGAGATGAAGACTGTAATAGAGAAAATCAAAATTTCTCTCAAAAGTATTAAAAGCTGATTGGACTATGCTGGAGATCAAATCTCAGACATAGAAGACAAAACCTCTGACCTAGAAAAAAAAAAGATAGAGAAAATAACAAAAAAAATGAGGATAATATATTAGATGCCATTAGATGACCAAACATCTAAATAATTGGTTTCCCAGAAGATGAAGAAACTAATAAGAGCATGGAAAATCTATTCCATGAAATCCTGGAAAAAACTTTCTAAGTCTAGAGAAGCACTCAGACATCCATATTGAAGAAATACAAAAGACCCCAAATAGAATCAACCCAAGAAGATCCTCTCCACAGTACATCTTAGCCAGACTGGCCAAAATTATAGACAATGACAAGATACTAAAACTGGCAAAAAAGAAAAAAGTGACTTATAAAGGTCATCCCATCAGGCTAACACCAGACCTTTCAATGGAAACAATGCAAGTAAGGAAAGAATGGGAAGATATACACAGAGTATTAAGAGAGAAACAATTTCTATTTTTTTTTCCATTTCTTGTGTTCTGTATATTTTTCTTTTTTTGCCATCCTTGATTCAATTTCAACCAAGATTATTGTATTCAGCAAGATTGTGCCCTCATATATGAAGAAAAGATAAAAAATCTTCTCAGACAAGCAAAATCTTAAAGAATTTACAAACACCAGACAAGTTATTCAAGAAATTCTGAAAAGGGTGCTGTATCAGGAAAACTAAAGAAGGGACAGACAAAATAAGAGAATAAAAAACAACCCAGAAAATGTCCAACTTAATGGTAGGGAGAAATCCAGAAATATAGATAATAACATTGAATGTTAATAAATTATATTCTCTAATCAAGAGACACAGATTGTATGAATGTATGAAATAGAAAACCTCTATCTGTTAAGTAAAAGAAATGCATCTCATGGATAAAGACATACATAGACTAAAGTTTAAGGGCTGGAAAAAGACATTCCATGCAAATGGGAACCAAGAGAGAGTCACTGGAGTCACAGTATTAATTTCAGGCAAAATAGGCTTTTAAACAAAAACTGTAAGAAGAAACGAAGAAGGGCACTATTTAGTAGTAAAAGGGTTAAATCATCAATAAAGTCTAACACTTATAAATATCTAAGCACCCAGTGATGGCAAGTGGTGTGGTAGTTAAGGGTTCTGGACTTCCAGAACTGGCCAAAATTATAGACAACTGCAGGCTAACTGTGGTTCAAGTTCCAGACCTGATGGTTTCCTTTCTCACTTTCTCTGTCTTGTCTCTGTCTCTCTCTCTGGTCAAATTAAAATAAATATACTTACATAAAATAACTTAAAAAATCTATATACCCAACTCAGAAGCAACCAAATACTGAAGGAAAGACTGTTAGATCTACAAGGAGAGATAGACTGCAATATGCTAATTATTGAGGATCTAAATAACCCCCTTTTTCCTTTGGATAGATCACCTAGACAGAAAATAAGCAAATAAATACAGGAGTTAAATAATACCATAAATCAAATGGGCTTAACAGACATCTGCAGAATGTTTCACCAAAAACAATTGTCGGTGTCTGCCCCCAGACTTGGCCCAAGCTGAATCATGATCAGGGGGATGATGTTGAGGAAGAGAAAGAAGAAGAGATAGAGGAAGCCCTTCATCTTGAGAGGATTGGGGAATTGGAAAGAATGAGACAAAGAGACAGAGTAGCAGTGGACACAGGCAGCCTGAGTCTAGGTAGCCCAAACAACTTGTGCCACAGCTTGTGTCACCCAAACTGGGCATCTTTATTTATAGTACAAGACAACAGTACATATGTATATTTTATGACATTCCATAGATATGTTGATGTGTTACAGACAATAAGAAGCAGGTAACAAATCTATAAGGGTTTAGACATACTGGGCCAGGTGTATCCCTTGGTGATAATACCATTAAGAGAAAAACCCATTATCTTCTTTTCTAATGGAGAAGCATAGCTGCAGGTGTGGGGAAGAAACATAAAACCAAAGAATCTCTCCATAAGATGGGCACCACCATGCCCAGAGAAGGCTCTAGAATTTTACAGATGCAGAACAGAGATTAGACTTTGCTAGTTGGGGTCAAGATGTTTACTGAATTCCATCAGATGCGTCTGTTGAAACACCCCTAGCAATTTCCACCCTTTGCTTTGCCTGCAGCGAGGGTTAAGGAAAGGACAAGTTGCAAGGTTCTGCCAAAGCCCAAAGGGACAGAAGGTGTTTGCTCAGAGTGTGTCCCCACACTTCAGGGTCTCTCTCCAAATGTGTCCCTACATTTCCCCCATATTTATTTTAAAGCCAACATGGCCTGGGGTTGTTTGGAGGGAGGTCAGTACCAGAAGATACACACAGGCATTAGTTGCATACTACAACAATTAAGTAGCATAGCATAAAATTAGTTAACATTAACCCTTTTTTGATTCTATGACTGAAATAATCTCTTTAGAGGGTAGCACTGGTGTTATGTGACTAAGGCAGTATAAGGTGTTATGAGATAGATTAGTTAGAATATAATTAAACGTGTAGGCTCTACATATAAAAAACCAGCTTACAGACAATTGTACAAAGCCAGTAGCATAGCTAACATTTTTTGTTTTTGCAGGAATGAGATCTTGGTGGCAAGTGTTCATTGAGTTAGCAATTTGGCACACATAGCAATAAACAAGTTCTCAAGAGTTGATTCTTTATCTTGTTTTATACATTAGTGTATACTCTCAATAATTGCTTGACTAGTAGTGTTGTATGGAATGCCAGTAACACGCTGAATATTCTACTCAGTATAGAAATTATGAAATTTTTTGGAAGTATAAGCAGGACCATTGTCCGTTTTTAATTATTTAGGTTTGCTCATAACAGAAATAGTGACTAGAACATGCCTAGTTGCCACTGCAGAATTTTTAGAAGTCTTATTGGTCACCCACACAAATTGAGAAAAGGTGTTATATTATGTTTGTTAAAGAGGTAGTGGGCTTGCCATAAATATCTTTTAATACTTTCTGACAATCAACATTAATATTTTTAAAGGCTAGTTGTTTTAACAGTACCTGAGCTGCATTTGCATTTTCTACTTGCCTGTACAAAGATTATTTCAACTTGTCTATAAATAAGTCATAAGCTTTTTGTGGCCCTTGATGCACCTTAACAAAGAAAGGCATTTCCCAGAAGAAGTAGGTATTTTCCACTATGCACAAGTGGCAATGGTGGCTATTTGCCTGAAGACTTTTGGTGGCAAGTGGGACTGTTGCTCATTAGAATAATTGCCAGTCCCTGACATTTTAGTTGTCACTTTTGGATTTCTTATTATATTATTGGCAGCCATTTGAGGGCATTTGTCATCAAACTTTTTCTCCAAACTGTATATTGGGCATGAGTAGTTACCATTTTTACTAACACTTTTTAGTTATGGGTTGTAAGCTTATAGCTTGTCGCTATATTGTCTATTATTCCTGTAATATAAGGATTGCTGGTTTTATGTTAGGTGATAACTTGTCTAAATTCCTTAAGTATACTATAGGGTAAACATTTATGTGTGGCTTGTCCCCTTTTTCATATAAGACAGACAGAAAACATGGACATATCCCCTTCTTGTAGAGCGCTGCTTAGACATTCTTGGAAACATTTCCTGGACAATTTTTTCTTAGGGAGTTTTTTAGATGAGGCTTTGGATGGGAGAGGGGGAACAGGAGAAGCTGGAAGGGCAGTCAGATTATATTTGGTCTTTGCATTAGTTGCCAATACCTCTTTTAGAGGAGGTTTAAGGTCATTAGGTTTACTAAATTGAAATATGGCAATTTTACATAGATGCCTGGCATGTAATATTTTTATGGGAGCATGTGTTTTTTTATGTAAGTAGATACTAATTTTTTTTCCAATTAGTTAATTTTAATGATTTGGCCTCAGGGTACTAAGGGCAACAGTTACTATTTGAGAAATGATTTTGGATGGTACTGAGTTATTAGCCTGATTTAATAAGTATAATAGCTCCTCTTTGTGAGTGGTGCGAGCTGGAGATAGCCTATTCCCCATGATGATTTCTGGGATTTCTGTAGAGATGAATTGGCATCGTAGCCCTTCTCTAGGTGAGAATTAGTGGGTAGGATACTTGAAAAATGCCACGTGGGTGGGAGACAGTCTCTTACCCATGCTAATTTCCTGGGATTTCCAAAGAGATGAGCAGTGCATCTATAGCCCTTATTGGGGCAAGAAATTAGTGTGTAGACTACCTGAGACCCACCCTAATTTCCTGGGATCTCTGAAGAGATGAATGATGCATCAATAACCCTTACTTGGGTAAAAATATAGTGTGTAGGCTGTCTGAGAAGTGCCGTGTGAGTGGGAGACAGTCTGTTACCCATACTAATTTCTTGGGATCTCCATAGAGATGAATGGTGTGCACCTATAGCCCTTACTCAGGCAAGAAATTAGTGTGCAGGTTGCCTGAAAACTACCTTGTTCACTTTTAGCTCTGAAAAGCACAAATTTTGTTTGTTGCTTTTGGGATTAAGTACCAACATGGCTGAGCTATCTCATTTGGCAGTGAAATGACAGCTGATGTAAAACTATGACAAGGATACAGAATAATTCTTTGGCAAAATTTCTACGGTATAGCCCAGAATGGCGTATTTCATGAGAGGAGAAAGTAATATTGTGTATTAAACAATGGTATAAAATGTTTATACCCCAGAGTGGTTTACAGAATTTTAGGTTTGTGTCTACTTCCAAGTGTTCTACACAAAGGGAATATGTCTTCTTACTATGCCTACATAAAGTAACAATCTATTTAAAAGCTGAATTTGTAGAAGAGAGAAAACAGCAGTAGTGACAGAATAGAGAAAGTTAGAGTCAAGTTGCCGAGGGCAGAGAGGCCATCCAGTTATTTACTTACCTCCGGAAGTAGCCGAGACAGATATGAGATGGGACACTGGGATCATCCAGAATTCAAGTTGTCTAAAAATTGGGGTGTCTGGATCCTGAGCTTTGGCACCAATCTGTTGGTGCCCACCCTCAGGCTTGCCTCGAGCTGAACCATGATTAGAGGGCTAATGGTGAGGAAGAGAAAGAGGAAGAGAAAGAGAAAGCCCTTCATCTTGAGAAGACCAGGGAATCAAAAAGAATGAGACAAAAAAACAGAGTAGCAGTGGAAACTGGCAGCCTGAGCCTAGGTAATCCAAACAATTTGTGCCACAACTTGTGTTGCCCAGACAAAATGGGCATCTTTATTAAACAATTTGTGCCACAACTTGTGTTGCCCAGACAAACTGGGCATCTTTATTTATAGTACAAGACAACACTACATATGTATATTTTATGACATTCTGTAGATATGTTGATGTGTTACAATAAGAAGCAGGTAACAAATCTACAAGGGCTTAGACATACTGGGCCAACTGTATTCCTTAGTAATAATCTCATTAAAAGAAAATCCCATTATCTTCTTTTCTAATGGAGAAGCCTAGCTGCAGGTGTGGGGAAAAAACATAAAGCTAAAGAATCTCTCCAGGAGGTGGGCACCACCACTCCCAGAAAAGACTCAAGAATTTTACAATTGAAAAATTGGACTTTGCTTGCTGGAGTCCAAACGTTTCCAAAATTCCATCAAATGTGTCTGTTGAAACACCCTTAGCAATTTCCACACTTTGCTCTGCCTACAGCGAAGATTAAAAAAAGGACAAGTTACCAGGTTCTGCCAAAGCCCAAAGGGACAAGAAGGGTTTGCTCAAAGCATGTCCCCACACCTCAAACATGTCCCCACAAACAATGAAATAAATTTTTTTCTCTCACCCACATGGAACCTTCCTGAAGATTGACCACATGATAGGGCACAAAACAAGCCTTTACAGATTCAAAGGCATAGGAACTATAATCACCGTCTTCTCTGACCATAATGGAATTAAACTTGGTATTAATTTTAGAAAAAAAATGAAAATACACAATCATATGGAAACTAATTAACCTACTTCTGAATGACTTCATAACTACTGAAGAAATTAAGATGAAATAAAAAGATTCATGGAAACCAATGTTAATGAGTACATGAGTTTCCCTAAGCTATGGGATATGCTAATAGCAGTCATAAGAGGGAGGGAAGTACATAGCAATTAATACTCATAGGAAAAACATGGAAAGATGGAAAATGGACAGCCAGACATCATGCCTCAGAAAATTGGAAAAGCAACAATAAAAATATCAAAAAAGCACTTGAAGAAAAGAAATAATAAAGCTGTGAGCAGAAATAAATGAAAGAAAATAAACAAGCTACACAGAGACTAAATGAAAGGAAAAGTTGGTTCTTTGAAAAGATAAACAAAATCAACATACCATTAGCTAGACTAATTAAGAATGAGAGAAAAGTACCAGATAAATCAAATTTGCAATGAAACAGGCAATATAACAACAGACATAATAGAAATACGAAACATTATTAGAGAATACTATGAGTGACTACACGCCAAGAAACAAGTAAACTTGGATGAGATGGACAAATACCTGGACACATATAACCTACTAAGATTGAGTCAGGAGGACATAGAAAACCTGAAAAAAGACATAATAAGTGATGAAATTATATCAGTAATGAATAAACTCCCCACAACAAAAGTTCTGGTCCTGATGACTCCACCACTGATTTCTACAAAACTTTTAAGAAGAGTTAACCCCCATTCTACTCAAGTTATTTCTAAAGATCCAAAGAACACTCCCAAATTAATTCTACAAAGCTTCCATCACCCTTATCCTAAATAGACAAGGACATGGCAAAGAATGAATATTATACACCAATATTTCTGATGAATACGGACACAAAAATTGTCAAAAGACACTAGCAAATCATATCCAACAACATACTAAAAAGATTATACATCACAACCAGATGGGCTTTATTTCAGGGATGCAAGGGTGTTCAAAATACACCCTTATTAACAGAAAAAAAGATAAAACCATATGACCATATCAATTGATACAGAAAAAGCATTTAATAAAATACAACATTCCTTCATAATTGAGACTTTCAGCCAAATTGGCATAGAAGGGTCAATCCTCCACACAATAAAAGCTATCTATGAAAAACTCATAGCTAACATCATTCTAAATGAGGAAAAACTAAAAACATTTTTACTAAAACTGGTACAAGACAAGTCTGGTTCCTTTCTCCACTCATTTTTGATATAGTGCTGGAAGTTCTAGTCAATGAATTCAGAAAAGAGAATAAAATAAAAGGCATTTAAATAAGCAAAGAAGAGGTGAAATTATCTGTTCACAAATGACATGAATGAATAGATAGAAGGCCCACTGGTATCCACAATTTTTTTTTTTGGAGTAACAAATGAATACAGTAAAGTTGCAGGATACAAAGCAAACATAAAAAAATCTATAGCATTTTTATATACAAACAACAAACAGAACAGAGAACTGAAGAAAGTAACCTAATTTACCATAGCCACAAAATGTATAAAATACCTAGGAATAGATTTAATCAAAGAATCAAAGACCTCCACAAGGAAAACTATAGGAAACTTAAAAAAGAAATTGAAAATGATGCAAAAAAGTGGGAGTACATCCAATGTTCTTGGATAGGAAAAATTAATATTATCAAAATGGTCATTCTTCCCAAATTAATCTACATATTTAATCTAATCCCAATCAAAGTACTGGAGACAGAGATATTCTTCACTGATCTAGAAAAGACAAAGAATTTGTCTGGAATCATAAAAGACCCTGTATTTCCCAAACCATAATACACAAGAAAAGTGTAGGAAGCATCTCACTCCCTGACCCAAAAATGTATTACAAAACTGTGATGATCAAAACAGCATGACATTGGCACAAAAACAGACACGTGGACCAATGGAACAGAATAGAGAGCACAGAAATAAACCCCAACTCATACAACCAACTTACTTTTAGCAAAGAGTACCTGTCAATACACTGAGAAAAGGAAAACCCCTTTAGCAAATGGTTCTGGAAAAACTGGGTAGCCACCTGCAGAAAAATGACTCTGAACCTCTGCCTCATTCCATTGACAAAAACCAGTTCAAAATAGATCAAACATCTAAACCTACAATCTCAAATTATAAAAATAATGGTGGAAAGTTCTGGGAAAACTCTGGGAGACATTGGGGTAGGCAAAGACTTCTTAAATAAGACCTTGAAAGCACAGTCAATAATCCAAAATAATAGATAAGTGGGATTGCATCAGATTAAGAAGTTTCTGCACAGCAAAAGACATAGTAATTAGTGTGAATGACAACTGTCTGAATGGGAGAATATTTTTGTAAACTATGCTTCAGATAAGAGTGTGATAACCAGAATACACAACGAATTCAAGCACAATAAGAGTCTGATAACCAGAATACACAGGGAATTCAATCACCTTATCCACCAAAAAAATTATGAACTCAATTAAAAGATGGGAAAATAAGCTGAAAAAACAGTTCTCTAAGGAAGACATATAAATAGCCAAAAGGCATATGAGGAGATGTTCAACATTCCTCATCATAAGGGAGATGCAGATCAAAATCACAATGAGATATTACCTAATCCCAATCAGAATGTCTAAGATTTTAAATATATATATGATAAGTGCTGGTGGGGGTGTGATGAAAGGGGAACTCTTTTACACTGCTGGAGGGAATGTAAATTGGTCCAGCTACTATGGAGAACAATATGGATATTCCTCAAAGATCTACAAATATAACTACCATATGATCCATCAGTCCCACTCCTGGGTATCTACCCAAAGGACAGGAGAACATTTAGTCAGAAAAGTGCTTGTACATTTATATTTGTTGCAGCATTATTCTCAATTGCTAAGACATAGAACCTATTCAAATGTCCACAAACAGAATACTGGATTGAAAAACCAGGGCACATATACTCTATGGAATACTACTCAACCATAAAAAAACAGTAAGACCCTGGTTTTTGATAGAAAATGGAAAAATATGGAAGATGCGCTGCTGAGTGAAGCAAACCAGGCTATTAAGGAGAGACATTGCATGTCTCCACTTAATATATACCAACAGTCCACACTCTATGGCTGATACTGAAATATTAGAGGATATAGAAATATGGAAAATGGTTATAGATACTGGATACAGTGTGGGAAGTTGTTGGGAGAAGGAGAGTCTGAGGAAAGACATTAAAGAGAAAAACAGAGAGTCAATACATTTGTGAGACACAGAAATGGATTATTGTGTGTTCTTTTTTTTTTTTTTTGGAGAGATTTTCACTATAGGGCACGTGCGCTCGCCAGACAGACAGAGAGAGACATTAGAGACAGAAAGTGAGAAATCACCCCCCGGGGATGGTCACGCCGCAATCCCGTCTCCTCCATTCTCCTCTTGGTATCTTGGGCACGCACGCACACGTTCCCGGCGTGAGTTTTAAGCCACTGGGTCCAGGACACAAACCACGGTCGACTACGTGGGAGTCCAGGGACATAGCCATTATGCTAACTGCTGGTTCCCGATTATTGTGTGTTCCTGATAATGTGTATAGTATCCCCAACTGGATGGGTGTGAAGTATATTCAAGTTGGAAAATTCACTTTACAAGCTAAGTGATTAATAATAATTTAAAGTCTAAAAAATTAAAACAAAATAAAATATATTAATTTAAAAAGTCAATGATGAGGAATGGTATATAGTTTAACCAACAGATAGACAAGACCATGCAAAATAATAAACTTTGACACAGTCCCTCCAAGTATCTATAAATGCAGAAGAAGGAGTAGAAAGAAAAGGAGTAAATATGGAGAAGGTGGAGGAAGAGAAAGAAATGATAAAGAGGAGGGGGAAGAACAGGAAGAGTAGGAAGAGGAAGAAAAGAAAAAGAAGGAAAAAGAACTAAATATCAAATAGTAAAGTTGATTAAAGAAAAAACCTCCAATTCAATGTGTGAAAGAATGCAATGAAGAGCAGAAATAAAGCCATTTAGAACTAACTGTACAAAAGCAAAGATCTGCCCCAGACTATGTGCAATACAAAAGGGCAATGACTGACACACCCACAAATATATTCAGACTTACAAGTAAGGATATAATCACAAAGTAATGTTTGCTATGACACCCCTTGTCACCTATTACCTGAACACTTAGTTTTCATCTGAATATCCAATATAAGAAAGATAATAAAAAACATATGATATATAAGATACTATTGCAAGGTAGTATTTGTAAGCAATCCATTGGTCTCTCTCTTTTATTTTCTGCTATATGGCATGTGTGCTCTCACCAGACAGAGACATAGAAACAGAGCAGGAAAGTGAGAAAGCACTCTGCCTCATGGGGCCCACATCATCACACCACAATCCCTTCTCCTTCATCTTTCCCTCTTTTACATATTTTAGGTTCACATGCCTGAAGTTTCTCAAGCCACCAGTAACAGGACTCCAACCATGTAGTCAGCCATGTGGGATCCTAATGGCTTTACCATCTGATCATGGAGCCAGCCCAATCTGAATCTTTCCAACTCCATGCAAATAACCTGATTTTACCAGCACCATTCATGCTTTCCATTCTTTCTCATCAATTAAACTTTCATTTCCATCACTTGTCAACAATTATTCCTGCCTCACTGAGTCTGAAATTTACCCTTTTAGCATTTGAAATAAGTTATTTATACATTATTAAATCAAAATACCACAAGCACAGCAAACTCTCATATCTGACCTGGGTTGGATTGGTTCTGGTGATCTCAGGTAAACTTTTGCAGTTTCCATTCTCTCTGAATATTTTCTGCAGTATATACTAGTACTCTTAGATTCACCTAGATGGAATGAATCTCTGAAAGAAAGGTCTCCATGGAAAAGTGTGAATTTTTCCCTGAATGGTTGATGATGAAGACTGATGCTCTGTTTCTGGACAGCATAAAGGATGTAAGCATTCTAAGGCCTGACTCAGGACTCCCAAAGAAACAACCATGCCAGTCCAGCCTAAGGCTGAACCGTCTCATGTACAATAGCAGAAGAGATCTTTACAACTCCCTATATCCTCTCATTTGGTACACTTTCATCCTATTAGTCCAGCCCTGAGCACCTGATTTCCTTGTTGGGAAGTTTTTCCTGTTGACTTTATGTTTCCCTTGAGAGTATGTTAGAAATCAAATAAATCAAGTCTATTATTTCTTCTTCATGAACTCTGCAGACTTTCATAGGTATATCCTTAGGATATTATTTTTGCTTTTATGATTATTTATTTAATTTTATTTATTACTATTATTTTTAATTTGCTATAGGGCACATGTGCTCACTAGGAAGTGAGATAACAAGTCTCCAGGTTTGAGATTCTAACTGCAGTTGGCCATGTGAGAGTCCAGCACCTTAACCACAATGCCACTTGCTGGTCCCACATTTAGGAGTCCCACACTTTAGAAGTTAAAATGTTCTTTTGAAGTCTAAGACTAAGAAATATGTCTTCATGAGCCACTGTGGACCTCCAAAGCACTGCCTTGTGGTGACGATACAGCATTTATGTCTCAAGAAATTTGATATTCGTCTTCACACTGGGGAATATTTGGTAGATGACAGGGTTACTGACAAAAATCCTACAATACACAGGGAAAAACCCTACCAGATAGAATGATATGACCCAAAATTTCAGTCATACTGAATCTGAGAAACTGATTTAAAGAAAGAGTTGAAGATATAGTAGAGAAAATAAGTGTAGATACCAGAGACTGTAAAGGATGGGAGTGGGTTGTGGAGTGTGGGAAGGAGGGGCAAAGGGACAAAACATTTAACAGACAAAAGAATGTAAAGTTCTGTGTTAAAAAAAATGTTTTGCAATTGTCCCTTTATAAAAATTTAAAAATAAAATTTAGGGAACCAGCAGTTAGCGTAATGGCTATGTCACTGGACTCCCATGTAGTCGACCGTGGTTGAAAACCTCTCCAAAAACAAAAATTTAAAAATAAAATTTAAATAAAGAATATTAGAAATTATCAAATGGCATAATGGTTACGTCACTGTACTCCCAAATAGTTGACTATGGTTCAAGTCCCAGATTCAGTGGTTTAAACTTCATGTTGGGTATATGTGTGTGTGTGACCAAGATCCTGAGAGGAAAATGAAAGAGAAGGGATTGTGGTGTGGCCATCCCATCTGGGGCATGATTTCTCACTTTCTACCTCTTTGTCTCTCTGGTGAGCACATATGCCCAATAGCAAAATTCTCGCTCAAAAAAAAAAAAAGTGTATAGCTTCAACTTCACCATGTAGGTCTATTTTTGAGTTAATTTTTTTACATATAGTGGGAGTTATGGGTCAAGGTTAATTTATTCTACAGGAATATACAGTTGTCCCAAGCTTATGTGTTAAAAATAAAACTTTCCCACTAAAATAACAGATGTCTTTGTCAAAAATCAGTTGAATATATATTTTCCTAGCCACTTATTCTGTTTAATTTTTAGATACATTGTCAATCTTCTTAGTTTTGTTGAATTAAAGTATGAACTTTTAAAATACACACACAAAGAAATTTTCATATTTATATCTCTGTCCAGATTTTTTCCCCTAAGACTTTATAGCACTTTACATTTCTTCCAGCAAAATCAAAGAGTGCCCCTTGGCTGCCTACTCATATATATATATATACACACACACATGTCCCACCCCAAGCAGACAGCTGAACAGGTTTCAATTAAGTGTATTACTTTTTTTCCCCCTCCCACTATTATCCACCCACTATTACCCTACCCTTACTATCTTAGTATCTAAAGTTGCCCTCCCTGCTGTTATAAGCCATGGATTAAATCCAAATATCTAAAAATAGATGAGTAGATTGAAAAAATGTGGCGTATGTACTCTATAGAATCCTATTGAACCATAAAAATCAACTACACCCTGCCATTTGTCCCTTACGAAGTAGACAAATATGGAAGACTTAATGCTAAGTGAAGCAAGTAGATTATGAAAGACAGACTTTGTATGTCCCTGCTCAATATGTAACAAATATCTGCATTCCATAGAAGAAACTGAAAGATTAGAAGGTGCACTTACTCATATTTAAAAGTTCCAACAAAGCTGGCAGGTGGTATGATGGTTGAAGTGCTGGATTTCCACATGGTCGACTATGCTTTCTCACTTTCTCTCTCTCTCTCTCTCACTGGTAAGTGCATGTGCCCTTAAGCAAAAAATAATAATAACAATAAATAAAATAAGTAATCCTTTAAAATTAAAATTTCCTGTCTAAAAAAAAATGTTCCATAGCATTCAATAGAGAAGCTCTTTCAGGAAAATTTAAAATATATACATTTAATAGGCACAATAATGAAAAGTTATTTGTTGATGATAATGTCTTTGACTTGACTAATATGCACTATATTCATGCTGAGAAAAACCATGTTGAATACTACAAAGATATACAATAATTAAATGTAAATTAAAACAAAAATTTTAATAAAATAAATTTGTAAAAGATTCTTTCCAGGCTGATGATTTTTAAAGTGACTTCTTATTTTTTGAAAAACCATTACTGGGTTAGAGCAAATATTCATAAATGAGGCAACTTCAAAAAAAAGTTACAGAAAAATAGAATTAAAGCCTATATTTACTTGAGAGAAAGACAGTTTGAAATCTAAGCATTAGGTTTTTTTTTTTTATAATACATATTTTCTGTGAACTCTTTGAGGACCCCTCATATCTGATAACCAGTTTTATTTACTTATTTTTATTATGTTCCAACGTTACTACAGTCATCAGCATTTTAAAAATGTTTACAGATTATTGTTTCTCTATTGATTTGGAGGAGATATTTTTACTTGTAATATTTTTAAAATTTCATATAATGAAGTTTTTTTTTTTTTTTGCTATAGTGCATGTGCATTCGCCAGAAAGACAGAGAGAGACAGAGAGATAGAAAGCGTAGCCTACCAGGGGGGATGGCTACACTGCAATCCCTTCTCCTCCATTCTTCTCTCAGGATCTTGGGCACACATGCCTGGCATGAGTTAAAGCACCAGGCCTGGGACTCGAACCACGGTCAGCTATGTGGGAGTTCAGCAACATAGCTATTATGCCAACTGCTGGTCCCCATATGTCATCTTTTTTAAAGAAATTTTTGTCTTTGGTCATGTACACTTGTCAGGGAGAGAGAGACAGAGACAGTAGGAGGGAAGGTGGGAAATCACCCCGTGCCAAGGAGATGGTCACACTGCAATCCCTTCTCCATTCTTCTCTTGGGATTTTGGATATGCACACACATGTTCCCAGTGTGAATCTGTAGTTGCTGAGACCAGAACTCAAACCATGATTGGCCATATGGGAGTCTAGCACTTTAACCATTACACCATCTGCTAGCCCCCTCATTTCTATATTTTTTAGTAAAGCCATTCCTAATTTTCCCACCATCAGGGAATGGCCTTGCTGAAGACAATCCCTTCACAAATGGGGTGGATGTAGAGGTTGGCCCCAGAATGGCCCAAGTGCACCTCACATTGACCGTGTACTCCATTTTCACCATGACCACATTGCAATGTACTATGAAGCCATCACACAATAGGGTTCACACTCCCATAATAATCCAAAACCACCACTGATATAACAGGAGGCAGAGTCCAGGAGGCCATGTCAGTGAAGGGGAGTGATTGCAAACACAGATGAAGCCTCACTCACTTGCCTACCAGCCACCCCTCACTGTCTAGCTTGACAAAGAGGCACTGGTCTGCAGTCCAGTTCCCAACAGAACACAAAGTCTCAGGGTTAGTGCAAAGAGCATGTGGTAATGACAGCTTGGAATAGCTTGGAATACAAGCTAGGAATAGCTTATATTTATTCCTTCTGTAATAATGGAAAGCATGGTGTTAATTTATCCCCAGGAGGTCATCATGTGTTTAACATGTACACATGGTGTGTGTGTGTGTGTGTGTGTGTGTGTGTGTGTGTGTGTGTGTATAACTTTAGAGGTGAGAGCAGAATAATAAGACCTTTCAATGAATTTCAAAAGGTCACTCATAAAACAAAGGCCAGAACTCAAGGAAACAGAAGGAAATAAAGAATGCACTTCAATTCATGGGACATTTTTGTATCCAACTTTATGAAGTGCACATATAATACCTGGACAGAGAGATTACTTGTATCTTGAGGTCTCACCAGTGAAGAGGCAACCTCACTCTTTTTTTACTAGGTTTTGCCATAGAGCATGTGTGCTCACCAAGGGGAAACAAAGAAATACAGAGAGAGGGAAAGTGAAAAATCACCCTCTGCTCCAGGGGAGATGGTCATACTACATGCACCTAGTATGATTTCAAGCTGCCAGGTCTGGAATTCAACTGTGTTGGTCATGTGTGAGTTCAGAAATTTAACCACCCACCACCTGCTAGCCCCAAGGCAACTTCATTCTTAACATCCAACATATCTATTATTCTCCCACTTATTTCCCTCTCCACAGGGGACAAACCCCTATCTCTAAGACAGACTCTGGAATCTTAGTTGCTCACAGCAGTTTGGAGGTTCATAAGGGTGGTCTTTAAGATTTTCTCTGCCTCGGGAACCAGCAGTTAGCGTAATGGACTATGTCGCTGGACTCCCACATAGTCGACCGCAGTTCGTGTCCTGGACCCGGTGGCTTAAAACTCACGCTATGCACGTGTGCGTGTGTGCCCAAGATCCCAAGAGGTGAATGGAGGAGAAGGGATTGCGGCGTGACCCGTGACCATCTCCCCTGGGGGGGTGATTTCTCACTTTTTGTCTCTATGTCTCTTTCTGTCTGTCTGGTGAGCGCATGCGCCCTATAGTGAAAATTTCCCCCTTTCCCCCCCCAAAAAAAAGATTTTCTCTGCCTGAGAGGTTATATACATTAGGGAATATTCATTCCAGGGGAGATGGGCACCATTGGTAAGCAGGAAGACAAAAGACAAATCTATGGAGAAAAACTTCCTTCTATTTGTAGTTCCTTGGCCACCCAGGAATGAGTTGCATAGAGAATTGAGCAACAATAAAACAATGAGTTATTTAGTTTTGTTTTAATGAAGAGCTCTGAGAATTCAATTTCTGGGTCTCCATAACTGTAAATCCTCCATTTGCAGAGCTCACTTATAGCTTGCCAGCTCCAGGATACAAGCATCCTCTCTGTACCTCTCCAAAAATGTTTGTTTATTCATTCCAGAGACCAGAGTCTGACATCCATTCCCTGACACTCATGGTCCCAGGAGAGAAGGACCAAGAAAGCCAAGTCTGTTAAATGATACCATCAGGACAGACAAGAGCACTTCTGCTAAGTACTATGGGAAAGTGGCGTGGTGGAGAGAAATCTAATTTATTATAGGGGGTTTAGTTTTTTTGCCTTAGGGGACATGCATTCACTGGAGAGAGATAGACAGTGAGAAGGAAAGTGAGAAACCAACCCTCAGGGAGGATGGCCATGCTACATTCCCTTCTCCTCCATTTGCCTCCTGGGATCATGGTCATGCACACATACATGCCCAGTGTGAGTTTCAAGTCACCAACTCTGGGACTCAACTGTGGTTGACCATGTGTGAGTCCAGTCAGGTAACTGCTACACTATCTGCTGGTCCCAAGGACAACTCTTAATTAGTGGTGTCTTCTTGGGTACAGTATGGGGTGTTGAGAGAGTGAAAAGGGATTGATTCAAAGTCCTACATAGCTCATTTCTCTAGCTCTGAGTGAGATCTATACAGCCTACTCCCTCTGTTTCTCCTTGATTTTATTTATTTATTTATTTATTTATTTATTTATTTATTTATTTATTTATTTATTGCTGTAAGGCATGTGCACTAGCTGGAGGGAGAAAGACACAGAGAGAGAGAAAGAAAAGGAAAGTGAGAAATCATTAATTGGGGGTATGGCCACACTGCAACCCCATCTCCTCCATTCTCCTCTTGGAATTTTGGGCATGCATGCATATGCATCCAGTATGATTTAAAGCTTCACGTCCAGGATTTTCACATCATGCAGTTGGCCACATGGGACCAAGCTGCCTTAACTTCCATGCTACTTACTGGCCTTCTTCTCACTTTTAATCTCAGCACAGTTCTGGAGCCACTTCCTTCCTGACGCAGATATAGACCCTTCCTTACATATGTCTGAGTCTCAGGATCCTGCTCTACTTCTCCTTTATCATTCTCTCTTAATTGTATAACATTGAGGGAGGTGGCACCAAGGAGTGAGAAAGGTTCTGACTTGAAGTCTAAGAAGTGTGAGTTCTACTTCTCTTTTCCATCCAGGATCTGATGGACCCTGTAAATATTTCATATGTTCTGTGTATCTATTTCTCATCAGTACAACAGTGAATATAAAATGTGTCAACAGAGGAACCAGCAGGTGGCATAGTGGTTAAGGTCCTATATTCCCACTGGCTGACCATAGGTCAGCCATGAAAATTATAGGGTACCTGTTTCATTTGTGGCCAAAATCATAGGAGGAGAATGGAGGAGAAGGTATTATGGTATAACCATCTCCTCTGGAGATGATTTCTCACTTTCCCTGTCTGTCTATCTGTCTCTCTCTCTCTCTCTCTCTCATTGGCAACATACCCTAAAGCAAAATCCTTTTTAAAAATTAAAATAAAATAAAATGTTTCTCTAATAAGACTAATACCGGAGCTTCCTCAGGGTCGGGTTTTGTTTTCCTGTGCCATTCTTTCTTGTTCCATTGCATGCTTCATAATATTTTTGTTGAAAGCTGGGTATTTTGAGACCAGCAGTTAGCGTAATGGCTATGTCACTGGACTCCAATGTAGTTGACCACGTTTCGAGTCCCGGACCTGGTGGCTTAAAACTCACACCAAGCACGTGTGTGTGCGTGCCCAAGATCCCGAGAGGAGAAGGGATGGCAGCATGGCCATCCCCGAGGGGGGTAATTTCTCGCTTTCTGACTCTCTGTCTCTCTCTGTCTGTCTGGCAAAGCACACACGCCCTATGGCAAAAACCTCTCCAAAAAAAAAAAAAAAGCTAGGTATTTTGAATAATATAATGTAGTAACTCTAGAAATTTAATTCTCCTTCTACCTTGGGCTTTGTTTGTGTTTGCTTAGTGACTCTTTTAAATGACTCTTTCAAACTAATTTTGGAAAGACTATATTTTTGTCAGTGTGGTTACCAAAGTCTCTAATCTATCGTTTCTGGCTAGCCATTGGGAACCCAAGCTGTGGAGAGTGCAAGTACCATGGAACTGAGATAATTACAGAGCAGTGGTAGCAAAAGGAAGGATGGAAGCATTTCAAATTCCCCAATGGAAGACAACAAGAAAAAGGCAAGATTGTATGAATTCTTTTGCTTGAAATTAAATGTAACCAAATTTCATTTTGTCATGTTAACTGCCTGTTACTTCTTTCTCCTTTCCTGGCAGTTATTTTGTTCCCATGGAAATAAGAAATCAAATACATGTTGCAGAATTTCTCCTCCTGGGGTTTCAGCAAAGTCAGAGATTTAGTTCATTTTTTTGGGGGGGATGTTCTTTTCCTTGTACCAGGTCACCTTCATTGGAAACCTGCTCTTCATCCTGGCCATAAGTTCTGACTCCCATCTGCACACCTTTGTGTTTGGATGGCTGGACAATCTAATCCTGAGCATGATGGCCTATGACTGCTTTGTGGCCTTCTGTCACCCCCTGCACTATATGGTCATTATGAACACCCAGATCTGTAGGAAGCTGGTTCTCAGGTCCTGGTTCATTAGTGTGCCATGGGCTCCCTTATTGAGACCTTGACCATAATGAGGTTGTCCTCCTGCACCAACACAGAAATCCCACACTTTTTTGTGACCTTCCCGAAGTCCTGAAACTTACCTGTTCTGATATCCTCATCAATAACATAGTAGTACACTTGGCAACTGGCCTTTGGCTGTGATTTCTTTCACTGGAATACTTTTCTATCAAATTGTTATACCTTACTGTCAAATTGTTTCCTCAATCCTGAGAATTTCATCAGCAGGAGACAAGTACAGAGCCTTCTACATCTGTGAGTCTCATGTCTTGGTGGTGTCCCTGTTCTATAACAGAGGCCTAGGAGTCTACCTTAGTTCTGCAGCCACATTGTCCTCTAGAATGAGTCTGATGGCCTTAGTGATGTACACCATGGTTATCCTCATGCTGACAACCTTCATCTACAGTCCGAGGAACAGGTTCATGAAGGGGACCCCGGGGAGACTCCTTAGTAGGAGGATGTTCATGAGGTCATTGCAAGGCTTTCATGAGTATTAAGGAGGCATTTATTCATGGGCTTTGTATCCAAACATCACTTCATCCTCTTTTAATTCTAGAATTATTGTATCTTATTGTGTCTTTTTCTCCAGAGGTTTCTGTCTTAGGACACATTTGCTCACCAGAGAGACAGAGATACAGAGATATTGAGAAGGAAACTGAGAAATCACCCCCAGGTGGATGGCCATAATGCAATCTTTTCTCCTCCATCATTTTATCAGGGTTTGGGACATGTGCACTTATGTGCCCAGTGTGACTTTCAAGGCACCAGGTCTGGAATTCAAACTGTGGTCGGTTATGTGGCAGTCCAGTGATGTAACTGCTATACCATCTGCAATACTAGAAGTGTGAAGTCAAGGTGTTGGCAGCGTTGGTTCCACTTGGTGGCTAACCATAATTTGAATTTATGGTGGCCATAAATGTGAATCTGTTCCATGTAGGTGGAAAATTAGTGGAGAATGTCTAACTGATTATGCCATATCTAATACAGCCAATGAAATGAATCAATAGTCCCAGCCACATTTGATATAGTCAATGAGATGAATCAATGAGCCCAGTAATATTTGATATACACAATTAATTTGATATACACAAATTAAATCTTGAAGTCAGTAGGTGGCATGGTGGTTAAGGACTCCCCCATGGCTGACTGTGGTTTGAGTTCTGGGTCTGGTAGCTTGAAACTCACGCTAGGTGTGTGTGTGTGTGTGTGTGTGTGTGTGTGTGTGTGTGCATGTGTCCCAAATCCAGAGAGAATAATGGAGAAAGAAGGACTGCAGCATTACCATCCCTCCCTGGAGTTGATTTCTTGCTTTCTGTTTCTCTGTCTCTCTGGTGCATGCACATACCCTAAGGCGTTATACTCCCACATGGCCAACCACAGAGGCCCAGACCTGATAGCTTGAAAATCATGCTGGGCACATGTGTGCAGGCCCAAAATCCTAGAATGAGAATGGAGGAGAAGGGTTATGGCATGGGAATCCCCTCTGGGGAGTGGTTTCTCACATTCCTTTTCACTGTCTCTCTACAGTGAGCACACATGCTCTATGGCAAAAACCTAAAAAATACATAAATACATATAAAAATACATTTTAAATGTATCTGATTTATGTATTTATCTATGTTCTCTTCTTATAGTTTATATGATCAGTTTTCACATTTTTATTTGATATTTATTTGGAAATATGGAGACAGGATTGAACATTTTTTTCTAAACTATTAATCACTAAATACTTATTTATACCTTTAAAGAAAAATTTATAATAGCTAGGAATAAAATGTATAAGTCAACATAATAATCAAATATATCCTAAATAATATTAGGCATTTTATTAAATCATAAACCTCTAAGGTTATGCCCTTGAAAGCAAAAGAGAAAAGTAGAACTTCAACACTTACCATAAATTTTAACTGTGTTGTGGAATTTACCACTAACACAATGTATGCTAGTAGTGAATAGATCTTATAAAATGCAGAAAGTAGAATTTTTAAATGAATTTATGAAACAAACCTTAAATATTAAAAAGAAAATTCTGACTACCATGATACTTCTTAAGCACAGAAAAATCAAACACTTTTCCAAAATATTAATGCTAACCATATCATATATATAATGTGAGGAAATATCGTTGCCAGTTAAATTAAACCTAAAAGGCCTTAGAACATTATTGCAAATAAATTGGCACAATCTACATTTGAAAAAGAAGCTACAGTAAAGTTTATAAAAAAAGATACTGAAATATCTAGAGGAAAATTACTGTTACTGAAATAATCAGCATATAACAAAGATGTCATTTTGTCCTAAATTAACTTATAATTGTAATAGAACATCCAATGAATTGCAATGGTATCTTCCTCGCCACAAAGCTAAGTGATTTTACCATTAATGCAGAAAAATAAACTGACAACAGGAATAAAATTACTGCAGACAGAAGTAATAATAGCTGAGTATCTCTAGTCAATACTGAAGTACACATATTATAAAGATAAATAATCAAAACTATGTTAAAAATACAGCACACTCACTTAAACAGCATAGAAATTATGATGTAGATAGTTATAAAAATGCTTTGCCGATAACGTATATGGTAATGTCTTTGACTTGACTAATATCCACTGTATTCATACTGGGAAAAACCATGTTTTACATTGTAAAGATGTACAGTGACTTGTGACAGCAAGTGGTGTAGTGAATAAGGCACTGGACTCTCACATAACCAACTACATTTTGAATCCTGGACATAGCAACTTGAAACAAATCAGGCACATGGTGTGTGCATGCCCAAGATCCCAAGAGAAGAATAGAAGGGACTGTGGCATGGCCATCCACTCAGGGGTTGATTTCCCACTTTCTGTCTCTCTGTCTCTCTGGCAAGTGCACATACCCTATAGGAAATTTTTAAAATGTGAGCAAGAACATACGATGATGATAATGTATATGGTAATATCTTTGACTGGGTTAATATACAATGTATTTGTGCTGGGGAAAATAAATAAATAAAAACATAAGCAGGAAAATGCCATTTGTAGATTGTCCTAAGATTTAAAAAATACACATAAAATTTACATAAAACAAAACAATATTTTTCATAAAGAAATATCAGGAAGAAAGTAGATGTACAAAAATGCATGAAAGTTTAAAGCTGGATTTCATGGACCAGCTGGTAGTGTGGAGGTTAAGACACTGAATCGCACAGGGCCGGTTCCAAAGATTTTGAGTCCCAGAGCTGGCAGCTTGAAAATCACACTGGGTGTGCGCATGCATGCCAAAAATTCAGAGAGGAAACTAGAAGAGAAGAGATTGCAGCATAGCCACTTCCTCAGGGGATAATTTCCCACTTTTCCTCATCTGTCTCTCTCTAACAATCACCCTGTCTTAGAGAAAAATAAAAATAATGGGACCAGCAGATGGTATAATGGTTATGACACTGGACTCCTACGTAGTAGACTATGATTCAAGCCCTGAACCTGGTGGCTTAAAACTCATGCTAGGCAAGTGTGTATGCCTGTCCAAAAACCCAAAGAGGAGAATGGAGGAGAAGGGATTGTGGCATGCACATCTGGGGAGTGATTTCTTGCTTTCTATCTCTCTGTCTCTTTCTGTCTCTCTACTGATCCACATGTGCCCTATAGGAAAAATCTCTCTAAAAAAAGAAAAATATTAATAAAAAATAAAATAAATAAATAAAGATGGATTTCATTTGGTAAGATATTTTGACCTGGTGAAAATGGGTAATATTGGGAATTATGTATTACATTTGAACTTTATATTTAGAAATACCCTTAAGGTTGAATTTATGGAAGGAAAAACGCTGACATATATTAACCGTAAATAATGCTTAATTATAGCAGTGGTTATGAAAAGAAAAATTAGCTGAAGGGGTGACAAAGGTCCAGATACCTAACATGTAGAATTGGTACAATGAAAGAATTTTTGATGATTTTTTGCATTCCTGAATCAAAGTCCTGACCATTCAAAAGGCCTTGTCCAATTCCCTGCATCAGGATTATTATGGGTAAACTATAATATCTAAATATACAGGAGATTCTCAATATATCCTGCTTCCTAAACAACTCTCTGAGGAGAGTAGACTGATTTTGGTTCCAATGATACCCCAAGGGGTAGGACTGTCAAAAACAGTACACTTTGTTTCAGTTTCTTAGCTTCTAAAGAATTATATTCCTCAGAGAATACAATAACAATACAACAATTTATTTAATGAGACACCATGAGAATTCTATCCTAGAATCTTCACATATTGTAAAGACTTCCTGTTATTGGACTTTTATTCCATTTTGGATTAATCATTAACAGAGGACACCCAACTGTGCCTCCCAGAGATCTCATGAGTAGTTCTGTCTTCCTGCCCTTCTTGTGGATAGACTTCTCTTTCTTAATAATTATTCATGGAAAGAACAGAACCAGTGAAAGTGGACTCTTTGGGGATACCATCTTGAGAAGCCAGATCATCCCTGTAAGTGCAGAAGAATGAGATTTGGAGGGTGGGTTTCCTTTTAAAAGAATAATTTCCTGGGGCCAGCAGATGATGTAGTGGGTATGTCACTGCCAGCAGATGATGTAGTGGGTATGTCACTGGACTCTCACTAGGCCAAATGCAGTTGGAGTCCCAGAACAGTGGCTCAAAACTCATGCCAGGCACATGTGCATGAGTGCCCATGATCATCACAGGAGAAGAATGGAGGAGAAGGGATTGTGGCAAGGCCATCCTCTTGTGGGCTGATTTTTCACTTTCCCTCTCACTGTCTCTTTCTCTCCCTCTCTCTCTCTCTCTCTCTCTCTCTCTCTCTCTCTGATGAGTGCATGCGCCTTACTTCAACAACCTCTAAAAAAAGGGATAACTTCCCTAACAGGGAAAAAGGATATAAATTCAACACGACTAAGACCTTCCCATTTCTCACCCTGGACTTTGAAATAACTGCAGTGTAACGGTTCTTATTTTTTAGATTTTTTTTCCCCTTAGGGCATGTGCACTCACCAGAGAGAGACAGAGACAGAGAGAAGGAAAGTGAGAAAGTGGGATGGCCATGCCACAATCCCTTCTCCTCCATTCCTTATGTATTTGGTCAGTCACTTCTCTGGGAGGTATAGTCATCATGGAAAATGTAGATGCTTCCATTGTACCAGGTGGAAGGTGAGAATTATGAGTTGCCTTGGCCCCACTGCTATGTTGAATAATGTATCCATGCCTTAATGCCCAGAACCTTACCATCTCGTAGATCAATGCTTACCAAACTATAATGAGTATTTGAATTACTTGGAAATTTGGTAAAATGTACATTCTGATTCAGTAGATGAAGCCAGAGGTGCTGCATGGATAATAACCTTTCAGGTGACATAGATGCTTTTGGTCTATGGACCACATGCTGAGAAGGGTATAGATAGTTCTCTATAACAGATATTGCAGCAGGAACCTGGCATTGAGGAGTAAGTTATGACTAAGGACTGGTTTACTGGTTTGAGTCAGAGCAATGGTAAGCAGAGAATGGACAGTTTTTTGTTTTGGAGGGTTTTTTAGAGAGAGAGAGAGAGAGATTTTTTCTATAGGGTGCATGCATTCACCAGAGAGACAGAGAGAGACATAAAGTGAGAAGTCACCCCCCAGGGGTATGTTCACACAACAATTCCTTCTCCTCCATTCTCCCCTCAGGATTTTGGGCACTCAAGCACATGTGACTGGCATGAGTTTTAAGTCAGTGATGTAACCATTACACCATCTCATGGTCCCAGAATAGATGTATTTTTAACTCTCTGCTTTTTCCACTAAACATAAATAAAGCGATTGAAAAAAATGGGAACTTATTTGTTTTACAAATATATATATATAACATGTAGGGCCAGCAGGTGACATGGTGGTTAAGAAGCTAGATTCCACATGGCTGACTATGCAACCTGAGCCCCAGATCAGGGAGTTTGGAAAACATGCATGCACAAATATCTGATGTGTTTTGAAGTTGTATATAGGAATGGGAGCTTGAAAGCCCCTCCTCACCACCATTCAGCCATTAAGATTCAGCCATCTTAATCACCATGCCACTGGCTGGTCCCCTATTTTCTTTATTCTATAGAGAAGTTTTCACCATGACATGAACCTCCTGCCTGACCCTTCTGAGAAGTTGGGACTAATAAGAATGTAACACCATGCCCAGTTCTTCCAGACAAAATTTTCTCTATTGCCGTGCTGGCCCAAATTTGCACTCTTTCTGTCTCAGCCTCTCATTAAGGATTACTGGACGTACCATTATATTTGGCCTTTTAGGTTGGGTGGGTAATCAAACATGGGCTTCTCATGTGCCCCGAGCTTGCAAAAAAGCACTATTCAGTGCACAAAATTACAGGTAACACCAATACATCTTTGTAAAGTACCGCTGTTATTCCCTCTTTCCCAACAGTCATGACAGTTCCATGGAACCAGAAAATCACACACACTTTTCAGAATTCATCCTCCTTGGACTTTCACAAGAGGCAGAGCTTCAGCCAATCCTCTTTGTGCTATTCCTGTCCATGTACCTGATTACTCTGACTGGGAACATGCTCATCATCCTGGCCACCATTACTGATTCCCACCTGCACACACCCATGTACTTCTTCCTCTCCAACTTGTCTTTTGGTGACATCTGTTTTACATCCACCACCGTCCCAAAAATGCTGCTGAACATCCATGTCCAGAACAAAGCCATCACCTATGATGGTTGCCTTGCCCAAATGTATTTTTTCATCCTTTTTGCAGAGTTGGACATTTTACTCCTATCTGTGATGGCTTATGATCGGTTTGTGGCCATCTGTCACCCCCTGCACTACACAGTCATCATGAATCCCTGGCTCTGTGGTGTGATGCTGCTGGCATTCTGGATTTTGAGTGTCCTAGACTCCTTGTTCCGGACTTTGCTGGTGTTAAAGTTGTCCTTCTGCACTGACATGGAGATCCCCCACTTCTTCTGTGAAATCAGTCAGGTTATCCAGCTTGCCTGTTCAGATACCTTACTCAATGTCGTCGAGATGTATCTCGCCACAGGGCTGATGGGCGTTATTCCCTTTTCTGGAATCCTTTATTCTTACTTCCGGATTGTCTCCTCCATACTGAGGATTACATCTGCCAGAGGGAAGTATAAAGCATTTTCCACCTGTGGGTCTCACCTCTCCATTGTGTTTTTGTTTTATGGCACAGGTCTTGGAGTGTACCTTAGTTCAGCAGCTACTCACAATTCCAAGGCCAGTGCAATTGCTTCAGTGATGTACACTGTGGTTACCCCAATGCTGAACCCATTTATCTACAGCCTGAGGAACAAGGACATAAAGAGGGCCATGAAACATCTTTTCAGCATTGCCCCTTCCAATGAGTGACATTTTTCTCCCTTATTGATGAAATAGATAAAATTTTCAAAAGAAAGAGTGGCAACCAGAATCATAACCATTTAGTATCTTCAAATATTTTTTTTCCTTGGGTCAACAGTTGATGTGTTGGTTAAGGTACAAGATTCTCAAATGGCTGACCACAGTTTGACTCCCGGACCTGGTGGCTTGAAAATAATGCCAAGCACATGTGTTTGCATGACCAAAATCCTGAGAGGAGAATGGAGGAGAAGAGATTGAAGTGTGGCCATCATCACTGAGGGATGATTTAGCACTTCTCACTGTCTCTCTCTCTGGAGAGTCTATGCACCATAGGGCAAAAACCTAAATAAATGAATACATTGTATTTTCCTTTATCCCTGTGGCCCTTAAGTCGATGATCCCACTTGTTTCATGTTTATTCCCTTTAATTATTATTATTACATAAAATTGATAAGTAATCATACTATTTATTAATAATTATATAGTGTCATGTGTGCTAGCTAACATTCTTTTGTTTATATTATATCAAGTATATTCTTTTTCTCATTGTCTCTGATCTTTTTCTGATATTTCTGAATCTTCCCTTCATAAAAATAACTTCCAAGTTTGGAGCAAAATCGTTGGGAATGGCTCGGTTATTTCAAATGATCATTGTTATCTTCCCAACTACTATCTCATTAATTTTTAAAAATATTTTTCATAGTATGCATTTTCTGTGAACTATTTTCTTTTTTAAAAATGTATTTACTATTATCATAATCTTGCTTATATTACATTGAATCACATACAACTTTACAATGTATTACATTTTTTTCCAGAAGGAATACCATGCATATAAATCAATACAAAGATATTAAAATCCCCATCATCATCATCCAATGTCTGTTCATTTTTTTCCAGGTTATTATTATTTTTTTAAACATTCAATTACTATTTCTCATTTTGCTTGTAAAAAGACTTTACCCAACATGAAATACTTCTCAGACCAATCCAGTTGAGAATACTATATATGTCATCATCAACAGGTAATAAACCATATCTGTGTCTCACTAATGCCATGCCTCTCTATTTGTTCTCTTGCTATCCTTCTCAATACTCTTCTCTTCTTCTGCCACATTCCCTACTGTCTTATCATTGCTAACTATTTTCACTGCATTTATGTCTTCCAATATTTCAGTGTCTACCATAGAGTGTGGATAGTCGGTATATATTAAGTAGATACATACAATATCTTTCGTTCATAGCCTAGCTTACTTCAATCAGCAATAGATCCTCCATATCTGACCACATTCTATTAAATGCCAGAGTCTTTTTTTTATGGCTGAGTAATTCATAAAGTATATGTGCCACACTTTTTCAATAAATTTATCTGTTTATGGACATGTGGGTTGGTTCCATGTCTTAGTGATCGTAAATAATACTGCAATAAACATTGATGTGCAAGCGCTTTTCTGACTGAGCATTCTCTTGTCCTTTGGGTAGATATCCAGAAGTGAGATTACTGGATCAGACAGTAGTTCTATTTGTAGATATTTGAAGAATCTCCATATTGTTCTCCTCAGTGGCTGAACCAGTTTACATTCCCACCAAGAGTGTGGGAGATTTCCCTTTTCACCACATCCTAACCAAAACTTATCACTTGTATATTATTAATATTTGCCATTCTGACAGGGGTTTATGGTTTTAATCTGCATCTCCCTTATGATGAGGGATGTTGAACATGTCCTCATATGCTTTTTTGCTGTTTGTATATCTTTCTTAGATATTTTGTTTAGCTCATTTTCCCATCTTTTAATTGGGTTAATAATTTTTTCCTGTGTAAGGCGCTTGAGTTCCCTGTGTATTCTGGTTATCAGTCCCTTGTCTGAGGCAGATTTTACAAAAATATTCTCCTATTCTGAGGGTTGTTGATTCACACTTGTTACTGTGTCCTTTCCTGTTTAGGAATTTCTTAGTCTGATAGAGTCACACTTGTCTATTTTAGGGATTATTACCTCTTCTTTGGGAGTCTTATTTAAGAAGTCTTTGCCTACTCCAATGTCTCCCAGAGTTTCTCCAGCATTTTCCACTGGTACTTTTATAGTTTGAGGTCTTAGGTTCAGATATTTGATGCATTTTGAGTTGAGTTTTGTTAATGGTGAAACACGGGGGTTCAGTTTATCTTTCTACAAGTGGATACCCAGTTTTTCCAGCACCATTTACTAAAGAGGTTTTCCATTTACCAATGGATTAACTGGTATTCTTTGTCAAAAGTCAGTTGGATGTAAGCTTTGGAGGTTATTTCTGGGATCTCTATTCTATTCCATCAGTCCACATGTCTGTATTTGTGCCATTATGATGCTGTATTGATTATCACATCTTTATAGTATATCTTGGGATCAAGGAGTGATATGGCTCCCACTCCAGTCTTCTTGCACAGGATTGTGTTGGCAATATGAGGTTTTTTATGATTCCAGACAAAATCTGTGATTGTCTTTTCTTTATCTGTGAAGAATATCCCTGGTATTATCATTGAAATTGCGTTAAATATGTAAATTAATTAGAGTAGAATTGTTGTTTTGATTATGTTAATTCTTCCAATCCAGGAACGTGGAATATCCTTCCACTTTTTTTTGGTCACTTGCAATATCTTTAAGATTTTCATGGTTTTCTTTATAAAGGTCTTTGACTTTCTTAGGTTTATCCCTAGGTATCTTATACATTTTGTGGCTATGGTTAAAGGGATTCCTTTCTTCAGCTCTACTTCGTTCAACTTGTTCATATATCAAAATGCTATAGATTGTTGGATGCTGATTTTGTATCCTGCCACTTTACTGTATTCACTTATTATTTCAAGAAGTTTTTTAATGGAGATTTTTGATTCTTCTAAGTATACCATCAATCATCTGCAAATAAAGATATTTTCAACTCCTCTTTGCCGATTCAAAAGCTTTTTATATTGTTCTCTTTTTTGATTGCATTAGCTACGACTTCCAGTACTACATTAAAAAGCAGTGGAGAAAATGGGCAGCCTTGCCTAGTACCAGTTTTTAGAGAAATACTTTTAGCTTTTCCCTATTCATTGTAATATAAGCTGTAGGTTTTTAATAGATTGCTTTTTTTGTGTTGAGTAATGACACTTCTTTACCAATTTTACTGAGGATCTTAATCCTGAAAAGATGTTGTATTTTATCAAATGCTTTCTCTGCATCAATTGAAATGATCATATGGGTTTTTTTAAATCATTGTTTCTGTTAATATTGTGTATTACATTTATGGTCTTGCACATGTTGAACCACCCTTGAATCCCTGGGATAAAGCCTACCTGATCGTGATGAATAATCTTTGTTACATGTTGTTGGATACGATTTGCAAGTATCTTGTTGAGAATTTTTGCATCTATGTTCATCAGTGATGGTCTGTAGTTTTCTTTTTTTGGTCATGTCCTTATCTGTCTTGAACATGAGGATGATAGAGGCTTCATAGAATGAATTTGAAAGGTTTCCTTCCTTTTGTATCTTTTTTTTGGAGAGATTTTCGCTATAGGGCACGTGCGCTCACCAGACAGACAGAGAGAGACAAAGACAGAAAGTGAGAAATCACCCCCCCCATGGGGGATGGTCATGCCGCAATCCCT
>NW_006209326.1:98917-103868 GCF_000334495.1 Tupaia belangeri chinensis | reverse complement strand
CGGGTCCAGGACGCGAACCTCGTTCGACTACGTGGGCGTCCAGCAACATAGCCATTATGCTAACTGCTGGTTCCCCTTCCTTTTGTATCTTTAGAAATAATTTGAGTAGTGTAGGGAGTAACTCTTCCTTGAAGGTTTTGTAGAATTCAGAAATGAAGCCATTTGGACCTGGACTTTTCTTTGTTAGAAGGTATTTATTATTCAATCTTCTGGCTTTTTATGGGTCTATTCGGGTTTTCTATGTCCTCCTGATTCAATCTTGGTAGTTCATATGCATCCAGGAATTTGACCATCTCCTCCAAGTTACTTTGTTTGTTGGCATATAGTCGTTCATAGTATCCTCTAATGATATTTTATATTTCTATTAAGTCTGTTGTAGTGTTGCCTATTTCATCACACATATTTGATTGATCTAGTTTCTTTCTTTCTTCTTCTTTTTTTATTATTATCATAATCTTGTTTATATTATATTGAATTACATATAACTTTACAGTGTATTACATTTCTTTTTCCAGAAGGAATACTATGCATATCAGTCAATACAGAGATATTAAAATCCCCATTTTATCATCCAATAGCTTTTCATTTTTTCCCCACTTATTATCAGTCTAGCCAATGGTATGTCGATCTTGTTAATCTTTCCAAAGAACAGGCTTTTGTTTTCATTTATTATCTGTAGGGTTCATTTATTTTATATTTTATTTATTTCTGCTCAAACTTCTGTTATTTCTTTTCTCCTGGTATTTTCAGCTTTTCTTTGTTGTTGTTTTCCCTATTCCCTGAAGCATAACATTAGGTTATCTATTTGCCACCTTTCCATCTTTTTCTTATGTGCACTAATTGCTATGAATTTTTCTCTTGACTACTTTTTCCATATCCCATAGATTATGGAAATTTGTGTACTCATTATCATTTGTTTCTGTAAACTTTTTGATGTCAGACTTAATTTATTCAGTGATTAAAAAGTCATTCAGAAGTAGGTTGTTCAGTTTCCATGTGTTTGTGTATTCTCAAGGGTATTTCTTTAAATTAATCTTGAGTTTAACTCTATCATGGTCAGAGAAGATGCTGTATATAGTTTCTATGTCTTTGAATCTGTAAAGGCTTGATTTCTGTCTTAACATATAGTCAATTTTTAAAAAAGTTCCATGCCAGGGTGAGAAAAATGTATATTTTGTGGACGTAGGGTGGAAAGTTTTATAGATATCTATCAAGCCCATTCAATTTATAGTGTCATTTAGATCCTGTATCTATTTATTTTTCACCTAGAAGATTTGTCTAAAGGAGTAATGGTGTGTTATGATCCCCAACAATTATTGTGTTTCTCCCTATCTCTCCTTTTGGCTCTAGGAGTATTTCCTTCACATATTTAGGTGCTCCTGAGTTGGGTGCATAGATATTTATAAGTGTCATGTCTTCTTGCTGAATTACATCCTGTACTTATATACATCCTTATATAATGCCCGTTTTTGTCTCTTTTTACAGTCTTTACTTGAAGATTATTTTTTCTCAAATCAATATTGCAAATCCAACCCTTTTTTTGATTTCCATTTGCATAAAATATCTTTTTACAGCCCTTCACTTTTACTCTATGTATGTCTTTATCCATAAGGTGAGTTTCTTATAGGCAACAGAAAGACGGTTTCTTTTTTAATTCATTCGGACAGTCTGTGTCTCTTAATTGGAGAATTTAACCCATTGACAATCAATGTTATTATCGATATTTCCAGACCTGTTCCTATCATTAAGTGAGCCATTTTCTTGGGTGCTTTTTGTTCTCGTATAACTCTCCGTCTGACTTTTTAGTTTTCCTGGTATGCTCTCTGTCTGACTTTTTAGTTTTCCTGGTATGGCAGTCTCTTCAGAACCTCTTGAAGAGCTGGTCTGGAGTTGGTAAATTCCTTCAGATTTTGTTTATCAGAGAATATTTTTATCTTTTTTCCCCCCATTTGAAAGATAAACTTGCTGGGTATAGTATTGTAGGTTGAAATTGTTTTTCATTCAACTCTTTGACTATATTTCCCCATTCTTTCCTTGCTTGCATTGTTTCCACTGAGAGGTCTTATGTTAGCCTGATGAGGTGACCTTTGTGTTTAACTAGATGTTTACCACTTGCTAACTTTAGTATCTTGTCTTTGTCTGTTGTTTTTGCCAATCTGGCTATGATGTTCTTTGGAGAGGATTTTCTGGGTTGATTCTACTTGAGGTCCTATGTATTTCTTGTATCTGGATATTTGATTCCCTTTCTTGGTTTAGAAAGATTTCTTCTAGGATTTTATGAAAAAAATTATCAGTGCCCTTATTATTTTCTTCCTCTTTTGGAATACCAGTTATCCAGATGTTGGGGTGCTTGATGGTATCCAACATTCTTCATATATTATGTTCATTTCTCTTGGTTGTTTTCTCAATCTACTTGATACTTTTTTGTAGGTCCGATGTTGTGTCTTCTACATTTGAGATTTGATCTAATCTACTTTTAATACTTTGAAGTGAGATTTTTGATTTCCTGTGTCACATTCTTTAACCCTAGAAGTTCCATCTGGTTCTTATACAGAAAACAAGAAATGGAAAATGATTTGTTGACAATAACACATATGTTGATGTGCTTGATTGAGCCAATATACAGTGTATTCTCAATGGAAAAATCTCATTTTGTATGCTATAATGATGTACAGTGAATGAATGTAAATAAAGAAAAAATGTAAAAAGAAAGAAAAAAAAGCAAATAGATTCATTTTAAAAAAGAAATAGAATGGTAATAAACATAACTTACTATATATTATAAGAAGCAGCTAAAGAAGTGCTCAGGAGGATATTTATAGCTTTAAAAGTCTATCATAGAGAGTGGCGGGAGGAGCAGGAAGAAACAGACAAAAGAATGTGAAGTTCTCTGCAATTCTTGCTTTACAAAAACTAAAATAAAATAAAATACAAATTGATCTATACATTCCTTCCTAACTTATTCAAGTTAATTCTGAGTGTTTAAAGGTGTGTAGTTCTAGAAAATTGGTGATCTCTCTTCTAGTCTGTCTATGTATTGCTCACCAGTACCATGCTCTGTTGTCACTGGTCCTGGGTGATCCAAATTCCTTCATGTTTCTAAGGAGTGGTGAGTCTCCAAAATACTGACATCCTGAGAGTCCAAAGGCAAGTGGAGAAGGGCTGGAGGATGAGTGATGGGACTCAGCCATTACGGCCTGCAGCCACTGTCAGCCTGGTGTTTGACACTGCTGCTCACTTGAACCAGTCTCCAGGTGGAATGGGGAGGGGTGCAAGTTTGTCTTAAAGTCCCAAGAAACAAGCCTGAAGTTCAGAGAGGAGTAGGGATGGGGATGAGTAACAGGTCCTGGCTGTTAGTTTTGCAGTCATAAGCAGCCTTGTGTCTGGCACTGCCACTGGCTTGAACTGGTCTCCAGTTTGGGTGGGAAGGGGGGAAAGGTTGTATTAGAGTCCCAAGAAACAAACATGAAGTCCAGAGATGAGTGGGGGTGGGGATAAGCGATGGGTCCCAGCCATTATGCCATGTAGCCACAGGCAGCCTCTCTCATTGATTTTTTTTTTCATGGAAGAATTATGATAAAACTATAAGAATGTAAAAATCCTGAGAAGTTAATGAACACTTGTAAGTTTATATTTTTGGTCATGAACATGTTGTTTTTTAAATTCTTGAGCCCTCTTTTCTTAGTTTTTGGTCAGTCTTCCCTTTTTTATACCTCTTCATGTCATTTTCATAAGCATTTCAAGTGTACTATCAAGGCATTTTGTTTTGTTTTAGTTTTTTTGACATGGGGGACATGTATTCATTGGGGAGAGAGAGAAAGAGACAGAGAAAGGGAAAGTGAAAAATCAACCCCCCCCCAGGAGAAATGACTATGTCACTATACCTTTTCCTCCATTCTCCTCTCAAGATTTTGGATATGCATGCACATACACCTGGCATGCTTTTTAAACTGTCAGGTTCAAGACTCAAACAACAGTCAGCCATGTAGGAGTCCAGCACCTTAATCACTATGCCACTTTCTGGCTTCTTATGGAGAATTTATAAGTATTCAGACAGATATTAGTTCTATAACTAAAAGTTTTACATTTTTTTTACTGAAACTTATTATTCAGCAGTGCCATCTTGACAACTAATAACTTACACTATTTCAAATAGGATAGTAATGTTATTCCATTATGTTATTACAAATAGAATAGTAATGGCAATCTAGCCATTCTGGGAGAAAGGAAGATGTCCCACTGATAACTGGGACTCCAGCATACAAAACTCGTGTGAACAGCCCTTCTTCAAGAGACAAGACAGCTCCATGGCTCCTGCAATCTAGCCATTCTGGGAGAAAGGAAGATGTCCCACTGATAACTGGGCCTCCAGCATACAAAACTCGTGTGGTAGGAAGATCCCTTTCAAGTCTCCTGTCTCTGTATCAGTCTTTGTCTCTCTCTACCTCTGTCTCTGACCTCTCTCTCTCTGTGTCTTTTTTCTAATTTTCGCTTTTTAGAATTTTTTAAGGCGAGGCATTTTACAGGGCCCTTTGACCCCTCCTAGCCTTTGTCTTGTTAATAATCCCCTCTCCTCCTCTGAGAGCAGCCCTTCTTCAAGAGACAGACAGCTCCATGGCTCCTGCGATCTAGCCATTTCACGCAGCGCTTGTGTGCCGCGTGGTTTTCTAATTTTTGAGCTTTACTGTAATTTTTTGAGTATTAATTTTTTCTTTTTAGATTTATTTAAAAGTTTTTCTCTTCTTTTCCTCTGTTTCTTGTCTTTTTTTTGCTGTTTTTGGTATTCTTTCCCTCTCTCTGCTTCCTTTTCTGCACATTCCTCGACCCTCAGATTGAACTTCCAAGTTTGGGAAGAAACCGCCCATCCACCAGATGACTAGAAATCGCTGCAGGACCACAAGAAATATGGGGAAACAGGAAAATACCTCTCCCACAAGGGAAACAGATAGCT
>NW_006209326.1:91179-97245 GCF_000334495.1 Tupaia belangeri chinensis | reverse complement strand
AAAAAGGCAAAATATACAGAAAACAAGAAATGGAAAATGATTTGTTGACAATAACACATATGTTGATGTGCTTGATTGAGCCAATATACAGTGTATTCTCAATGGAAAAATCTCATTTTGTATGCTATAATGATGTACAGTGAATGAATGTAAATAAAGAAAAAATGTAAAAAGAAAGAAAAAAAAGCAAATAGATTCATTTTAAAAAAGAAATAGAATGGTAATAAACATAACTTACTATATATTATAAGAAGCAGCTAAAGAAGTGCTCAGGAGGATATTTATAGCTTTAAAAGTCTATCATAGAGAGTGGCGGGAGGAGCAGGAAGAAACAGACAAAAGAATGTGAAGTTCTCTGCAATTCTTGCTTTACAAAAACTAAAATAAAATAAAATACAAATCCATAGTAGAAATGGAAAAAAATGTTTAAATCAATGATCTGGGACCAGTAGGTGGTGTGATGGTTAAGACACTGGACTCCCACATGACCAACTCTCTTTTTGTCTCTCTCTGGTTATATTTTTAAAATAATAATAATGATAAATAAAGTTAGATAAAATAATTTTTAAAAGAATTATTTATTTAATTTTCTTTATTCCCACATTTATTTTAATTTGGCCAGAGAGAGAGAAAGAGGAAAAGTGAGAAAGCAAGCCACCAGGTCCAGGATTTGAACTGTGGTCAGGTTGGTCATGTGGGAGTGTCGAGTGCCTCAGCCACCACAAGCCACCAGGTCCAGGATTTGAACTCTGGTCAGGTTGGTCATGTGAGAGTGTTGAGTGCCTCAGCCACCATGCCACCTGCTGGCCCCAGATAAAATAATTCTTTTTTAAAAAGTCAGTGATCTAAGTTTCCATGTTAATGAGCTAAGAAATAAAGCAACATAACTCAAAGTATATTGAGTTGGGAAATAACAAAGATAAATGCAGAAAGATAGAAAGCAACAAGAAAATCAATTCTTAAAAATAATAAAAATTATCAAATGCCTAGCAATCAAATTAAGGAGGAAAAATAGAGAGCCTGGTATAATGTAACAGTGATGTAACTGGACTCACACATGAAAGGTCTTGAGTTTGTGTCTTGGGATCTCCCTAAGCTTGCTGCATGCAAGGGTTCAATGTGAACTTGACTGGCTGAGACAGGTACATGAAGACCCTTTTGGAAGTACCTCTTTCTCAATCTCTCTCTCTATCTCTCTCTGTCTTTCTCTGTGTTCCTCTCTGCTGGAAAAAAGAAATGAATACACTTATTTTTTAATGAGTATCATATATTTTTAACAAAAAAATAATAAAATATGCTTAGAATCATAGAAGGTCCTGAATAGCCAACCCAATTCTGCACAAAAAGAATAAAATAAGAAGCTTCACACCACTTGACTTCAAAATGTATTACAAAGCCATAATAACAAAGATTGCAAGGTTTGCACACACAAAAAAAGATACAGAAATCAATGGACAAAATAGATAATGTGACAATAACTCCAATAACATACAGCCAACTGAATTTTGGATAGATCACAAGATCAGTGGGAATAAAACAGTCTTGTCAATAATTAGTGCTCGGAATATTGGGTCTCCATTTACAGGAATAAAACTAGCCTCTCTATATCTCACCATATATAAATATTAATTCAAACTGAATTAAAGACTTACATATAGACCCCAGAAATATAGTTATTTGAAGAAAACATAGGGGAAACAATTCAAGATATTGACTTAGGCAAGGATTTATTTCATGTCTTGGAATGACTTCCTTATCTCCTGTAGTTCATTGTCTCTTTTCTGTTCCAACTCGAAGAATTTGTTCACCATAAATATTTGAAATTCTTTGTCTGACATTTTGGTGACATCGTCCATTAGCTCAAAAGATGGAGGGGAGTTACTCTGTACCTTTGATGGATATGTACTTCCTTATTTATTCATACTTGAGGCTCTTCTTCTACTTCTAGCCATTGGAAGATGTATTCACTTTGAATAACTCTTATGGGAACGTTTCTCCGACTAGGAGTAAGTGATTTTCCCTTTTGCTGCTAATTAATGTTTGCTGAAGTCTCTCTTCTGTTGTTTTTCCCCATGTGGTATCAAGAGGAGAACTCTACTGTGGTGTCTGAAAAGCAATATCTCCTTTTTCTCAGGAGGGTCAGTACAAGGGAAGATCCCAGAGAAAATTATGTTACTAAGGGATTTCAGATATCTGATTATAGACTTGTCTAGTACCTCCGTCAGTGTGAAAGATGAAGAGGAGAGGATATTATGTGAAACAACAAAAGAACAAAAACAAAACACACAGAGAAATAAATAAAAAGTCACTCGCTGTGCATTAGCGGGGCGCGCAGTTTCACCAAAGACCTGCAGCTGGGTCTGTGGTCTGCTGCTGGGGACAGGACAAGCTAGGGGGTGTGGGATTGGGTTGGGGGTCTGTAGATGAGAAGAGGGGGCAGCGATGTCCCTGCCTCAGAGTCCCTGGCTCAGAGTCCCTGGCTCACCAAAGACCTGCAGCTGGGTCTGTGGCCCTTAGGCAAGGATTTCTTAACTAGCACCCCTAAAGCATAGGCAACAACACCAAAAATATATAAGTGGTCTATATCAAACTTAAAAGTTTCTTAGCAGTAAAGAAAATAATACATAAAGAGACAACGTATGGAATGAGGAAAAATATTTGCAAACTATATATCTGACAAAGGATTAATAACCAGAATATTTAAGGAACTTAAACAGCTCACCCACTGAAAACACTAATAATTCAATTTAAAAATGGGCAATTGGGCCAGTCAGTCACATGGTGGTTAAGGAAACTGGATGCTAATGCTGGGGACAGGACAAGCTAGGGGGTGTGGGTTTGGGTTGGGTGTCTGTAGGTGAGAAGAGGGGGCAGCGATGTCCCTGGCTCAGAGTCCCTGGCTCACCAAAGACCTGCAGCTGGGTCTGTGGCCCTTAGGCAAGGATTTCTTAACTAGCACCCCTAAAGCATAGGCAACAACACCAAAAATATATAAGTGGTCTATATCAAACTTAAAAGTTTCTTAGCAGTAAAGAAAATAATACATAAAGAGACAACGTATGGAATGAGGAAAAATATTTGCAAACTATATATCTGACAAAGGATTAATAACCAGAATATTTAAGGAACTTAAACAGCTCACCCACTGAAAACACTAATAATTCAATTTAAAAATGGGCAATTGGGCCAGTCAGTCACATGGTGGTTAAGGAAACTGGATGCTAAATGGCTGACCACATGATTTGAGTCCTGGACCCAGTGGCTTGAAAAACACATTAGTTGCATGTGCAAGTGTGCCCAAGTCCAGAGAACAATGGAGAAGGAAGGATTGCAGTGTGGTCATCCCCCTGGGGTGATCTCTCTCTCTCTCTCTCTCTCCCCCTCCCCTCTTTCTCTCTGTCTATGTCTCAGTGTGATAGGCACATGTTGTATTGCAGAAAAAAAAAAAAAAGAAAGAACAAAGTTCTATCATATTTACAGCATAGATGATCCTGGAAGATGTTATGTTGAATGAAATAAGTCAGGCATAGAAAAACTAATATCACATGCTCTATGTCAATTGTGGAATCTAAAAATGTAGATTTCATAAAAGTAAAGAGCACAATGGTGGTTCCCAGGGCCTTGGAATGGGTAGTGGGTGTTGGTTTGATGTTGGTCAATGGGCTTCAGTTGAATAAGAATAAGTTAAAATGATTTATAGCACAACATACTAACTAGTTACTACAATGTACCACTATATTTTGAAATTGATAAGAGAGATATTAAGTATAAGAAACATATCTTTTTTTTTAGATCCTTTTTTTTTTCACTTGCCAGAGAGAGAAAGATAGACAGAAAGTGAGAAATCAACCCCCAGGGGGGAGGCCATACCAGATTCCCTTCTTTGGATTTTGGGCATGCACAAACATGCAACAGACATGAATTTCAAGCCACTGAGTCTGGGACTTGTACTGTAATTGGCCATGTGGAGAGTCCAGCGATGTAACCACTACACCATCTGCTGGTTCCATAATGTAAGGAACATATTAAGTGTAAGAGGGATATTAAATGTTTTTACCACTAAAAACTATGGAAGATGAAGGATATGTTAATTAGCTCAATCTAGCCATTCACAGGATGTATAGTTTTAAAAACAAAATGGTGCTTATAATAAAAATATATTACTTTAATCTGCAAATCAATACACATGAATCAATCAATAAACGTTAAAATATATTAGAAAGAAATAATGCATATTGAGGGAAATCACTGATACTAGTGATAGCAGCAATGTTTCAAGGACCAAATGTGGAAAATTCTCTATTTGTGCTTTGGACTATAAGATGTTAAAGGAGGAATATGAATTATTTTAAACTTAATATGAAGAAGATTTTTGTTTCTGTTTTTTTTTCCTGTAATAGATAAACATGAAGTTCAGCACTGACACAGATTTTGATAGGAAAAATTGTTCTTCTCCAAAAGCAGATTATCCTAGACAGTTACTTTCATCCTGAAGGAACAGAACACTGTCTTTTTTTTTTTCCATAGCACACATATGCTCTCTGGAAAGAGACAAAGAGGGGGAAAACTAGAAATCCCCCTCTAAGGAGATGGCTATGCTGCAACTTTTCTCCTCCATTGTTCTGTTGGGATTTGAGGCATGAATGCACACACACTCAGCATGATTTTCAAGCCACCAGGTCCAGGACTATAACCACAGTCAACCATGTGGAAGTCCAGCCCCTTAACCACCATGCTACCTGTTGACATCTAGAGCACTCTCTGATTAAATAAAATAATAATAATATAATAAATTCAATTAAATCAATGTTGAAAAACAAAAAGAAATCCACTTTAATGGAATATACCAAAGAGAGAGAACTTATCTGACAGGATTCTTAATGTCCAAAGCTAGGACAATTAGAGCAACAAAATAACATGCTAATAGTTATAATTCAAATTATATAATAAATATTCATAAGTATTCATTAAATCCTCTATTTCATCCACTTTGAATCAAATGACAATGATAAGGTCTCATTATTTCATATAACTGAGTAACACTCCATAGTATATATGTGCTTATATATCTTTATAAAAGTAAAGATTCAAGTATAGATAGATAGATAACTCTCTCATGCAAAAGAAATCTAATTTATGATATTACAATCTCAAAGGAGTGAAGCATTATTTTCATTTTTTTAGTGTGTACACTATATACTAACATCTTTATAAAGAATAAGATTTGAGATGGTGAAAAAGGAATCATTTTAAATTGACAAAGCCTCAAGGTAACCAATGTCACATTGAACAGTGATATGTCATTTGATAGTACATACTCTTGATATAACATGTTAGTATGACACATCAGTTCTGTGGTCTTTCTCTCAAAAACGTGTAACCAACATTTTTGACAATTGCTGAGACATAGAATCATTTCAAATGTCCAAGAGAAGATGAATGGATTAAAAAAAAAAGGTGTATATATTGTATAAAATACTATTTAGCCACAATGAGCAATAAGGTCCTGACATTTGATACCAAATATGGAGGATTTAATGTTAAGCAAAGCAAGTTAGACTATAAAAGGCAGGTACTGTCTATCCTCAATGTATACTGAATGTCTGAGCTCTGTAGCAGAAAAAAAAAGATGAAAGGTACAGGGTATATTGGATAGGAGATGCTATAAAAGAGAAAACTATAAATGGGGTGAATAGGAACTCCATGTGAGGTGTGGGGGGGCAACTGTAGATAGTAGAAACAGTATAGAAGAGGGTGGGTAGTGGAAAACAAGAGAGGGGGGAATCGGGGAAGAAAGAACATCTAACAGGCACAAAAATGAAAAGATCTCTGTCGATGTTAATGTGTATGGTAATTTCTTAAACTAGACTATTATGCAATATGCTCACACTGGGAAAAATCATTATGCATGCTGTAAGGATATACAGTGATTAAATGAAAAAAATTAAAAAAGGAAACACCTTGTAACTTGTCTAACCACACATTAGACCAATGTCAATCAATAAACATTTTGAAAAAACAGACCAGTACTCTTTGAAACTTTCAGGTTAATTAAAAACAAGGAAA
>NW_006209326.1:85694-90812 GCF_000334495.1 Tupaia belangeri chinensis | reverse complement strand
TTTTTTATATATATATATATATACTCTTAAAGCCTTCACATACTCAATCCCCACCTTCCATCCCCACTTTCATTCTGCTATTTCCATCTTCAGCATCTCTCTATGGATGTGGCAGCAACAAGACTGTTCTCACATTGACCTATGTTATATTTCCAGAGTGAGCTCATTCAAGGACATCACCTGCTATTAACCCTGCACAGACTTCACTAATTTCAGAGACACAGTATCAATTCCCTGACCAAAATACAAAAAGTCTTTATCTGACTGCTGCCTACCTGACCCATGTCACTTTTCACTTTTTATTACTGGTAAGATATTAAGAACTATTTGTCATTTCTTTTTATTTATGTATTATTTGGTGACTGTACATCATTACAGCTTGTAAAATGAATCTTCTCAGCATGAATACACTGCATATTAGTCCAGTTAAAGGTACCATCATACACTTCCTTATCAATACACAATTCTCTCACAATTGCTAAGACATGGAACCGACCCAAATGTTCATGAATAGATGAATGAATTTAAAAAGTGTGGTACATATACACTATGAAATATTACTCAGCCATAAAACACAAGACTCTGACATTTAATAGAAAGTGGATAGGGGCCAGTAGGGGGCATGGTGGTTGAGTTGCAGGACTCTCATGTGGCCAACAATGGCTTGAGTCCTGTACCTGGTGGCTGTCTCTCTCTCTCTCTGTCTGTCTCTGTCTCTCTCTGGTTAGTACATGTTCCCTATAATAAATTAAAATAATAATATTAATTAATTAATTAACTAATGAATTAATTTAAAAAACTAGAAAATGGCTGGAAATGGAAGATTTACTGCTAACCAAAGCAAGTCTGCCTATGAAAGAGATACACTGTATGTCCCCACTTAACATATACCAAATATCTGCACTATGTGGCAGAAACAGAAAGAATGGAAGATATAAAGCATGAAGAACAACTACAGATAATAGAGATAGTATAAAAGGAAGGTGGAAAATGGGGAGAGTAAGAGGAAGAGAATCAAGGGGGAAAATAAGGAAACAAAACATTTAGGGGACACAGTAGAACTATTTGTAAGTTCTTTAATATTCGTTATAGTTTTGGGGCCAGCATGTGGTTAGTGTAGTGGTCAGTGCTGTGATTAAGGTGCTGGACTTGCACATGGCCAACCGAGGTGCAAGTCCCAGACCTGGTGACTTGCTTTCTTTCTCTCTCTCTCTCTCCCCTCTGTCTCTCTTTGGTGAGTGCACATGCCCTATACAAATTTAAAATAATAATAATAAAATTAAATAAATAATTCATTTTTTAAAAACACTTGTACTTTTATTAATCTCCACATTTGTTTCCCTCTGACCCCTTGGCCCCTGAAAGAATATCACACCTACTTCAGGATTTCATACCATTATGAACTTACCTATGAGGTCTTTCAGAAATTTTCTAGGAAAACTCAACTCCTGGATCCATCCACTTCAACAGGATTGCAGTGTTACCTGGGACATTACTTTTATTTGCTTCCATGTTTCTTTCCCTTTTTTAACTATGAGCTTCTCAAGAGAAAGTGCAATGTCGTCCTCTTTCCTTCAATCCCTGAACCTAGTTTAGGGCCTATCATACAGTCATTATCGAATAAATATTTGTAGAATGACTGAAAGGAGAAACAGTGGAATGAGGTTAGATAGTTATTACCACCAATGAAGAAAAAAGGAGAAGGCATGAAATAAGAGAAAATTTTGCCCATAAAAGGAGAACACATGGGGCTGGCCAATGGCATAGCAGTTATGTTGCTGGACCCCCACGTGGTCAATTGTGGTTTGAGCGCCTGACCCAGTAGCTTAAAACTCACACTGGAAGAGTGTGCATGTGTGCCAAGATCTTTTTTGTTTGTTTGTTTTGGAGAGGTTTTTGCTATAGGGTATATGCGCTCTCCAGAAAGACAGACATAGAAAGTGAGAAATCACCCCCCCCCTCCCCAGGGGGATGGCCACGCTGCAATCCCTTCTCCTCCATTCTCCTCTAGGGACCTTGGGTATACACGCACACGTGCCCAGTGTGAGTTTAAGCCACCAAGTCTGAGATTCAAACTGAGGTTGGTTACATGGGAATTCAACGACATAGCCATTATGCTAACTGCTGGTCCTGTGCACCAAGATCTTGGGACAAGAATAAGGGAGAAGGGACTGTATTGTGGCCACCCCCACCCTGAGAGGTGATTTCTCCCTTTCCCCCTCACTGTCTCTATCTGTGTCTCTCTCTCTCCCATGAGCACACATGCCCTAAGACAAAAACCTTCAAAAGAAAAAAAAGGATAATGTATGACTGAGAGTCAACACTAGAGGACGCAGATGAAAAGGAAAAAAAAATATTTGAATGTATCCGGAATCTCTCTCCACCATCAAGGAGAGTAACATAGCAGGGTTTTGTATTAGTAAATGTTTCTTTATGTTTTATACTTGTTTCTCCTACTGACATTACTCTCAATAAGAGGGATCCTTTGTGCTATGTACCACAACCACAACATCTGTGAAGATGTCGTGACTAACCTAGATGTTCTGGAGAGACTTTTTTTTAATATTATTTTTATTTTTTAAATTATTATTTATACATTCAATTGCTATACATTATTTAGATTGTAAAGAGACTTTACCTCAGACCAGCCCAGTTGAGAATACTATACACATCATCATCTTAGTTCACCAATATGGTTTCTTCCTTTCCTAAAAATTGAAGTTGTAAGCTTTGCTCCCAGGAAGAATAGGAAGAGGGGACCACTCCTGAGCCTTCTGGGAGACAGGACTGGGTTTCTTGATCACTTGATATTAGTACAGTAGACTTGAGAGGGGGGAGCAGGAGCATTTCGTTTCTGCAGCCTTCAGGGGCTGAATGCCCATGAGCCTCATTATAGAAGTATTCTTTTGTCTGTACTCCCTGTGTTCTCTGGAGGTACAGAGAAATAACAGAATATAAACGTGTGCCAGTTTTGATCCATGGGAGACACCTTTGCACCATTTTTCATCTTGTATCCCACTTGACTCCTTTATCCCAGGAGGTGATCACCTCTCTTTAAGAGTGGTCCCTAACATGCCATATCGCTCAGAATGAGTTCCCCCACCATTACTAGGGTGCATTTCTTTCTCTGAAAAGGTAAGGGACACAGGTGGATGTGTGTGCTGACATTTAGGATCTTTTGGAAGTACTTTTTAAAAATTTTGTTTGTTATTTTTCACTATTCTTTTTTTTTTACATTCAATCACTGTGTATCATTACAGTATACCAAATAAATTTCCTCATTACAAATATACTGTTTATCAAAAATATTACCATGAGAGAGAGAGAGAGAGAAAGGGAAATTGAGAAAGCAAGCTGTCAGGTCTAGCATTTGAGCTGCAGTGGCCATGTGGTAGTCCAGCACCTTAACCACCACACCACCTGCCAGCTCCCTTTGAAAATACATTTGAACATATGCAAATTCATATAGGCTCACCACTGCATTTTTTCTTTAATTTATTTTTATTTATTTATATCAATTGCTAAGACATGGAATTAACCCAAATATCCAAGAACAGATAAATGAATGGAAAAAAGTGTGGCACATATGCACTATGAAATACTACTCAATCATAAAAGTCAATGAGACCCTGGCATTTGTAATTTTTGTTTGTTTATGACTTCAATTTTGATTTTCAGACCAGACTAAAAATAAAGTCATCCCAATCAAGGTGGCATAAAGAAAGAGATCTCTAGGAGGCCCTCATAGGCATAGTCTCTAGATATACCCACTCATGCAGGGTCAAAAGAAGCACAAAAATTGGTCATCATCTTTTTAGTTTCTGTAATCAATGAAATAGGTTCTCTTCCTTTTTTGTTAAGGTGATTTGTTTGTTTGTTTGTTTATTTGCTATGGGGCATATGCACTCACCTAAAACAGAATCAGTGACTTTTCTTCCCAAATGAATGATAATCTTGCTGGGTACAGTATTCTAGGTTGAAATTGCTTTTCCCTTAACACGTTGAATATATTTTCCCATTCTTTCCTCGCTTGCATTGTTTCCGATGAGAGATCTGCTGTTAGTCTGATGAGATACCCCTTGTAGGTAACTTGCCGTTTTTCTCTTGCCAATCTTAGTATCTTGTCTTTGTCTGTTGTTTTGGTCAATCTGGCGATAATGTGTCGTGGAGAAGATCTTCTTCGGTTGATTCTATTTGGGGTCCTCTGTATTTCTTGGGACTGAATCTTTGAGTGCCTCTCTAGGTTTGGAAAGTTTTCTTGCAGAATCTCATGGAATAGATTATCAATGCCCTTATGAGTCTCCTCACCTTCTGCGATGCCTATTATCCGGATGTTTGGACGTTTGATGGTATCTAGTATTCCTCATATATTAGTCTCAAATTTTTGTGCCATTTTCTCAGTCTTTGTGGTGGATTTTTCTAGGCTAGAAATTTTCTCTTCTATGACTGAGATTCTATTTTCTATACGATCTAGTCTGTTTTTAATACTTTCAAGGGAGATTTTGACTTCCTGTATTATAGCCTTCATCGCTAACAGTTCCATCTGATTCTTTTGTAAGGTGTGAAATTCTTCTTTTAGATCTTGCATGAATTTCCTCACCTCCTGGAACTCAACAACTTCTTTCTCCTTCCTCTTCAGCAGTTCATTGTCTCTCTTCTCTTCCATCTCTGTTAGTTTTGCCATTATTAATGTTCTGAATTCTTTATCAGACATTTCAATGAGTTCCATTGTACTGTCTGTGGATGAAGAGGAGTTATTCTCTTCCCTTGGCGGTAAGGCATTTTCTTGGTTTCAAAATATTTCTTGTGCCCCTGCATTGATTTCTAGTCATCTGATGAGTTATTCGTTTCTTCTTAATTTCTAGAAGATCAATTTGAGCGATCAGAGGCACACAGGAGGATGTGGTCTGCAAACTCTTTGGCATTGCATTTTCCTACCTTTGTGTTGCAGATTCAGTAGGAGCTGAGGAATATGAGGACCTAAACAGTATTCGAATTTCCATAACTATTCACGTAGACTTGTCTAGACACTCAATGGCTGGAGGCAGGGTAAATTCTCAGCAGAACATTTTCATTGCTCTCATCTCTGAAATTACTATATCTCAGCTCTTATGGCCG
>NW_006209326.1:71637-83450 GCF_000334495.1 Tupaia belangeri chinensis | reverse complement strand
ATATACATATACATATGTATGAAAGTAGAAAAGGAATATTATTGATGATAACATGCATGATTAAGCCACTATGCAGTTTATTCTAGATGGGAAACCACATTTAATATGTTGTGATGATGCTCAGGGAATGAAGGTTAAGTAATTAAAAAAAATTGCAGGAGAAAAAAACCAGTAAAGCTGTTCGTATCGAAATTAAAAAAAAATGCATATATGATGACTGCAGTAAGCTACATAGACCCAGCTGGGTACTACTTTATAATATGTTCATTCTACTCACTGAGGTTTATGCATAAAGTCAAACTTGGGTTCATGTATAGGTATCCATCAGCTGTGCTAGCTATTGGATATATTTAGACTACTTAAGTTCATTAGCAAATCAATTAAATGGGGGGTGGAAGGCATAGAAAGCAACCATGGATACCAGAGATAATGTGGGAGGAGGGTGGGACATGGCAGAGGGTGAGGGATAGGGAATCAAGGATGGCAAAACAAAAAACAAAGTGTACAAGACATAAGAATTCGAAAATTATTTGCTGATAACATGTATGTTGATGTGCTTGATTGAGCCAATACACAGTGTATTTTGGATGGAAAATTCATTTGTATGCTGTAATGATGTATAGTGAATTAATGTAAAAAATAAATAAATTTAAAGAGAAAAAAAATAAAACCTATGGAATACAAAAAAAGAAAAAAAAGAGAGAGAGAGAATCAGTGAGAGGGTAAGTTAGAAATCACTCCCCAAGGGAGATAGTCATGCTACAATCCTTTCTCCTCCATTCTCGTCTTGGGGTTTTGCGCATGCACACACACATGCCCAGTATGATTTTCAAGCTGTCAGGTCTGGGACTTGAACCATAGTCAGTTATGTGGGAGTCCAGCACCTTCACCATGCCACCTGCTGGCCCCGAGGGGAATAGGTTTTTCTGTTTGTTTGTTTGATTTTAGAAGAGTTATTTGTATAAGCTTAAGCTTTTTGTGTATTGTTGTATATTAAATAACGTATTAACATATTTGGGAAGTATATTATTAGAAAAAATATTACTTTGCAGTTGGAAAGAGGTGCACTTGATAGGTTTCTATACTATAAAAGGGACACTGTCTATGCAAACAGTGCATGGGAGTCTTCAAAAACTTCATGAACTGTATACTGAAGAAATCTAGAGACCAGCAGTTAGCTTAATGGCTATGTCACTGGACTCCCAGTAGTCGACCATGGTTCGAGTCCCGGACCCAGTGGCTTAAACTCACGCCAGGTGCATGTACATGCGTGCCCCAGAGGAGGAGAAGGGATTGTGGCATGGCCTTCCCCCCGGGGAGGGGGGGGGAGGTGATTTCTCTCTTTCTTTCTCTTTGTCTCTCTCTGTCTTTCTGGTGAGCACATGCATCCTCTAGCAAAAACCTCTTAAAAAAAAAAAAAAGAAAGAAAGAAAAAAAATTCTAGATATAGATTTCAAAGTGTTTGCCACTCATTCAACTCATACTTTTTCCTGTTTTTAAGTTATTTATTTATTATTTATTTATTTATTTATTTATTTATTTTTGCCATAGGGCATGTACACTCTTGCTGAGCATACAGAAAGACAGAGACAGAGAGGGAAAGTGAGAAATTACTCCTCAGAGAGGGTTCTCGCACTGTAATCTCTTCTCCTGCATTCTCCTCCTGGGACTTTGAACATGCACATACTCATTTCCAGTATTAGTTTCAAGCCACCATGTCTGGAACTCAAACTACTGTATACACTGTGGGAATCCAGTGCCTTAACCATCTTTCTGTTAATGTTTTGAAGTCCCTTTTTGTATGTAGGGTGCATTAGGAGATAAGAGGGAAAGAAACCTTTGTAAATTAGAGTAATTGAAGGCCAAAAGTGTCAGATATGTAGTGTGGAAAGATATACAAACTGGAAAACACTCTCATTTATGGGTCCATTTCTCATCCTTTTATCAAAATAAATAAGCTTGAAACCTGCCAATAAAGGCTGCCAGGTTACAAAAGTTCATGAACAAATAAGAAGAAACTTGAGAGTCATAGACAGAGATAATTTATTATGGTCTATCTCATATCCTAATCCCATCAATCTAACAAATGTTTTGTGCCTTTTTTTCTTTTACTATAGAGTGTGTGCGCTCACCAGAGAGACAAAAAGAGATAGAGAGACAGAAAGTGAGAAATCATCCCTTGGGAGGTTGGCCATGCCACAATCCTTTCTCCTCTACTCTCCTCCTAATAGTCTGTGTACATAAGCACACATGTCCAGAGTGAGACTTGAGCCATCAGATCCAGGATTCAAACTGTTGTGAACCAGGTGGGAGTCCAGCACCATAACCACTACACTACCTGCTGGCCCCTATTCTGTGTTCTTTTTATGACATGGTCATTCAGGTGTGACAATCAAAAGAGATACAGGAGAGACTCAGGAAAATAAATAACAACAAATGGTACTATTATTTTCAGGTTCTAGATGTAGGAGAAGCATGGAAATTTTTCTTAACCAGCTAATAATATAAACAAACAAAAAACTTTTTTTCAGTTCAACCTATCAGATCCTGGCTTCTTGTGAGCATTCAGGACATATTTCAGGCTGACCTGCCTGGGGACTCAAACTTCAGTCACCATGTGGGATTTGGCTTCTCTGGAGCCATGCATTACCACCATACAGAACTAGACCTCTATTTCTTCTTATATTAGATTTACCAGGTTTTGTTTCTCAAATAATTAGTCTATCAAGGATAGTAGGTGGTATAGTGGTTAAGGTGATGGACTCCCACATGGCTAACCACAGTTTCAGTCCCAGACCCAGCAACTTGAAACTCACACCAGGCACATGTGCTTGCGTGCATTCTCAAAATCCCAAGAGGAGAATGCAAGAGAAGGGATTTCAATGTGGCCATGCTCCTCCGAGGTTGATTTCTCACTTTGCCTCTCACCGTTTCTCTCTCTCTCCCTCCTCTGGTAAGCACACAAGTCCTAAGGCAAAAAGTTCTTTTAAAAAAATCAGTGCAATAGTATTTGGAAAAACATTCATCATTATTGGAAATATGTGAGTCCTCTCCAGTGACTTTTGTTCCGAACATGTAAATTACTTTTAGAAAAGGAAAGATCTGAAATGTGAAAAGAAGTTCACAAACAAGGAAAGGAATATACTTAAAATGATCTTTTTTTTTTTTTTTTGAGTTTTTTGCTATAGGGCGTGTGTGCTCACCAGGCAGACAGAGAGAGACAGAGAGACAGAAAGTGAGAAATCACCCTCCAGGGGGGATGGCCATGCCACAATCCCTTCTCCTCCATTTTCCTCTTGGGATCTTGGGCACACATGCACCTGCGCCCAGCATGAGTTTTAAGCACCAGGTCCAGGACTTGAACTGCAGTCGACTACATGGGAGTCCAGCGACATAGCTATTATGCTAACTGCTGGTCACTTAAAACAATCTTTAAAAAAAAAAAAGAAGAAGTAATGTTAGAATACAAGTAACATTATGTCTCATAACTGTGTGTAATTATTACTCATCCATGTTATGGGATAACAATAAAAAATACATGAAATATATGGAATCATTGACTTAGGATCACAGGATTAGAGGAAAAGAGAAAGGTAAAAATTATGCTGCAGGGAACAGCAGATGGCTTGATGGTTATGCCACTGGACTTTTACTTGGTTGACCACCATTTGAGTTCTGGATCCAGTAGCTTGAAATTCGTGCTGGGCACATGTGTGTGTGTGTGTGTGTGTGTGTGTGTGTGTGTGTGTGTGCCCAAAGTCTCGAGAGGAGAAGGGATTGCAGATTAACCAACAGCCCTGGGGGTGATTTCTCACTTTCTGCCTCTGTCTCTCCAGTGAGTGCACACATCCTATAGCAAAAATCTCTCGAAAAAAACATCATACTGGGTACATGTGTATGATAACCAAAATCCCAAGAAGAGAATGGAGGAGAGGGGATACCATTATCCACTCAGGTAGTAATTTCTCCTTCTCTCTCTTTCTTTCTCCAGCAAGTGCAGTGTACACACAAAAACAGCCAAAAGATGGTGGTGGGGGATCAGGATTTCTGAATGCCACTTTTTAATATTTTATTTTCTTATATTTTTTTTACATTGAGTCACCGCTTTGTCTTTACAGCAAACAAACTGGATCTTCTTAGCATAAATACAATGTGTGTTAGTCCAAAGATGTTTTTTCCCTTTAATTCCCTCCCTCCTGTACCCACTGCTTACCCTCCTCCCACTTTGTCTCTAGTCATTCATTTTGAGAAAAGTTCACAAGTTGAAATGTTCACTTTGTAAGTTAAATAATGTGATTGAAGGTATAAAAATAAATAAATAAATAAATAAATTAGAGAAAAAATGAAGTTTATTTACTTATTTCTTCCACAAGTAAGAGAAAAAAAGAGTGAGGGACACGCAAAAGGGTCTTCATACTACAATCCACTCCCTGCCTCAGTCACCTGGATCACAGCACATGCATACCCTCGGTGAACAAACAAGCCCTGGGATTGAACCAGGGGCCTTTCATTGCTCTTACATTGCCACTGCATCACCACCTATCTGGATGCCACACTTGTTCCTAACTACTCATGGGAACTTATCAAGGACCAAGACCACTATTCTTGTCACTCATTGGAAGGGGCAATGCTAAAAAGATGTTTCAGGGCCTTCTTTATGTCCTTGTTCCTCAGGCTGTAAATAAATGGGTTCAGCATTGGGGTAACCACAGTGTACATCACTGAAGCAATTGCGCTGGCCTTGGAATTTTGGGTAGCAGCTGAACTAAGGTACACCCCAAGACCTGTGCCATAAAACAAGAATACAACAGAGAGATGAGACCCACAGGTGGAAAATGCCTTATACTTCCCTCTGGCAGATGTAATCCTCAGTATGGAGGAGACAATCTGGAAGTAAGAATAAAGGATTCCAGAAAAGGGAATAATGCCCATCAGCCCTGTGGCGAGATACATCTCGATGACATTGAGCAGGGTGTCTGAACAGGCGAGCTGGATGATCTGACTGATTTCACAAAAGAAGTGGGGGATCTCCACGTTGGTGCAGAAGGACAACCGTAACACTAGCAAAGCCCGGAGCAGGGAGTCCAGGACACTCAAAATCCAGAATGTCAGCAGCCCAAAGCCACAGAGCCGGGGGTTCATGATGACCGTGTAGTGCAGGGGGTAACAGATGGCCACAAACCGGTCATAAGCCATCACAGACAGGAGGAAAATGTCCAACTCTGCAAAAAGGATGAAAAAATACATTTGGGCAAGGCAACCGTCATAGGTGATGGTTTGGTTCTGGACATGGATGTTCAGCAGCATCTTTGGGATGGTGGTGGAGGTGAAACAGATGTCACAGAAAGATAGGTTGGAGAGGAAGAAGTACATGGGTGTGTGCAGGTGGGAGTCAGTGATGGTGGCCAGGATGATGAGCAGGTTTCCAGTCAGAGTAATCAGGTACATGGACAGGAATAGCACAAAGAGGATTGGCTGAAGCTCTGCCTCTTGTGAAAGTCCAAGGAGGATGAATTCTGAAAAATGTGTGTGATTTTCTGTTTCCATGGAGCTGTGGTGACTGTTGGAAAGAGGCAATAACAACGGTACTTTACAAAGACATTATCGGGACTACCTATTATTGTGTGCATAGGACAGTGCTGCTTGGCAAGACCAGGGCACATGAGAAGCCCAGGTTTGATTCCCCACCCCCTCTAAAGGGACGGATGTGGTGATGAGTCCCTGTCATTCCAGATAGACTAAGGCAAGAGGATCAGACTCTCAGGGTCAGCAGAAGCAATATAGTGAACCCTGCTTGAAAAAGCTGAGCATATTCTGCATCTGTGATCCCAAATACTCAGGAGGTTGAGATGGAAAGATTATGATACAGTGAGACTCTGTCTTTAAAAAAAAGAAAGCAAGGGCCAGCAGATGGCATAATAGTTATGTTGCTGGACTTTCACTTCACGCAGGGCACATGTTTGTGCATACCCAAAATCCCAAAAGGAGAATAGAGGATATGGGATTGCAGCATGGTCATCCCCCCTCAGGGGTGATTTCTTGCTTTGTGTCTCTCTGTCTCTCCAGCAAATGCACATGCCCTATAGCAAAAATCTCTCTGTTAAAAATAAAATATAATAAAGATTGGGGGAGAAGACAGCAAAAATCTCTCTCGAAAAAATAAAATATAATAAAGATTGGGGGAGAGGACAGCAGATGGCATAGCAGTTACTTTGCTGGACTTCCACATGGCCCACCATTGTTTGAGCTCCAGACCCAGTGGCTTGAAACATATAGTGCGCATGTGTGCATGCTTGCCCAAGTTCCTGGGAGAAACATGGAGGAGAAGGGACTGCAGCATGGCCATCCCCCCAGGGGGTGACTTTCCACTTTCCCTCTCACTGTATCTGTCTGTCTCTCTACAGTCAGCACACACACTCTAAGGCAAAAATCACAAAACAAAAAAAGAGGAAGTCTGTTAGTAATGTTGTGTAGAGTACTCTCAATCCACCTTGTGTGTGGTATATATCATTTTGGGTAAAATCTCTTTATAATCTAAATGATGTATAGTGATTGAATGTACAAATAATAATAATTTAAAATGTTTTATTAAAAAATAAATATTAGAGAGCCAGCAGGAGACATGGTGGTTGGGGCATTGAACTCCCACATGGCTGACTGAGATTTGAGTCCTGGACCTGGTTGCTTGCTTTCTCGCTTTCTCTCTCTCTCTTATTTGCCCTGTTGTAAATTAAAAATAGTAATAATGATAAATAAAATCAAATAAATAATTATTTTAAGAAGGAAATATTAGGCTTCAGTTGATGCTAAAGCTATTTCCAAGTCTGTGGTCTTATAAAGGGAAGGTCGTGATCTTATTGAACGTCTACTTTTCTTCCCTGTTAGGAACCTTTCCTGTTAGAAGGGAACCCTCACACCATACCTTATTCTCCTTTCGCTTACAAGAATGCTCTGAATTCTCAAGATGGTATCGCTGAAGAGTTCATTTTCCCTGGATCTGTTCATCCCATGAACAAATTATAAAAAATAAAAAATAAATCTGTCCCTAGGAAGGACAGGGAGACAGAGTCACTCACAAAATGTCTACTAGACACAATTGTGTTTTCTCTGCTACTGGTTAAATCAAACTGAAGTAGATATACAACAGGAGTCCTTACAATACCTTAGGCTTCTAGGACTCAATTCTCATGGTGCCTCATTAAATAAATTGTTACATTGTCACTGCATTCTCTGAGGAATACAATTTTCTAAAAGCTAAGGAGCTAAAACAAAGTAGACTGTGTTGGCAGTCTTATCCCTTGGGGTAATTTTAAAGTAAATGTCAGTCTTCTTTCCTCAGCAAATATTTTTGTTGGTTTGTTTTAAGGTTTTGTCATAGAGTCCATGTGCTCCACAGAGAGAGATAGTAAGAGTGAAAGTGAAAAACTACCCCCTGGAGGGAATGGCCACACTGCAATCCCTTCTCCTCCATTCTCCTCTTGGGATTTTGAATACACAGACACACATGACCAGCATTATTTTAAAGCCACTGGGTCTGAGACTCAAACCACACTCATCCACATGGGATTCCACTGCCTTAATCACCATGCCACCTGCTGGTGGCAAGCTCTTTAGGGAGCAGGGTATATGGACAAGTGTACTCCATATTTAGAAACTCTACTTGACCCATTATAGCCCTGATACAAAGGGTTGGACAAGATCTTTTGAGTCCACAGGACTTTGATTCAGGAATGTGAAAATCATCAAAACCTACTTTCTTTGCATTATTTCCTCATGTTAGTTATTTGGACATTTGCCACTCCTTACACTAAAATAAGAAAAGAAACAAAACAAAACAAAAGAGAAGAAAGAAAGAAAGGGAGAGAAAGAAAGAAGAAAGAAGAAAAGAAAGAAAGAAGAAAGAAAGGAAAGAAAGAAAGAAAGAAAGAAAGAAAGAAAGAAAGAAAGAGGAAAGAAAGAAAGATAGAAAGAAAGAGGAAGAGAAAAGAAAGAAACAGAAAGAAAAAGAGAAGGAAGGGAGAAGGAAGGAAAAAGAAAGAAAGAGAGAGAAAGAAAGAAAACAATTTTTTGAGAGTTTTTTGCTATAGGGCACATGTGATCGCGAGAAAGAGACAGAAAGTGAGAAACCACCTCCCAGGGGAATGGCCATGCTGCAATCCCTTCTCCTCCGTTCTCCTCTTGGGATCTTGGGCATGCATGCACACATGCCTGGCGTGAGTCTAAACCACTGCGTCTGGGACTCAAAACGTGGTTGACTACATGGGAGTTCAGCGACATAGCCATTACGCTAACTTCTGGTTCCGGAAAGAAAACAAAATTTAATAACCACTGTCAATATTAATCATTTTTACACTTCCTATAATATTACCGTTTTGTGTTCTATACATTCAAAAACAAAAAGGGATTTCTAAATATAGAGTCTGAAATAGACTCTCTGCTTTTACATTCAAATACACAGAGCCAGTCCCATGGCCTATTGATTAAAAGAGTTATATCCCATATGGCTAACTATGCAATTCAAGTACTAGACCCAGTAGCTTAAGAAGCATACTGGACATGTGTGTTTGTGCCCCAAATCCTGACAGAGTGGAGGAAAAGGGATCGCATCATAGCCATGCCCCAGTGAGGGTGCTTTCTCCCTCTCTCTCTGGTGAGCATAGGCACACTCTGGATTATAAACAATCAAAAGAATTGTAAACATATCTTCACAGAAAGATGTATGCACAAATTTTTGGATCAGATTTATTCGTAATAGACAAAAACAGAAATAAAGTTGCATTGACACATGAATAGCTAAGTAAAATGTAATGCATTCATACAATGAAATACAACCATGCAATAAAAATGAACAAAATACTAATGCATTCAAAACTTGAATGAATTTCAACCTGCTTCCTTCACTTAGCAGTTCAAGATTACCAACTTCTTCTGGCTTTAGAATCCTAACTATATTCCTACATTGTCATTGTCATAAATGGGAAAAGAAAGATTGGTACTTTAGGTAGATAGATGGACTGAAGTAGTTTTCCATACTTGAAGTTAATATATGTTGATTGGGAATTTTATAATCTAGCATCCCAGGTATAATGGATTGAGTGGCAACCCAGACGAAGATATATCAACCTCTTAATCCTCATACTTGGGACTATAACCTTATTTGGAAAAAAAAAATTGGAGAAGTAATTTTTTAAAATTATCTTGGGGGACCAGCAGTTAGCATAATGGCTATGTCGCTGGATTCCCATGTAGTTGACTGTGGTTTGAGTCCCGGACCCGGTGGCTTAAACTCACGCCAGGCACATATGCGTGTGTGCCCAAGATCCCGAGAGGAGAATGTAGGAGAAGGGATTGCGGCGTGTCCATCCCCCCTGGGGGGTGATTTCCTGCTTTCTCTCTCTCTGTCTCTCTCTGTCTGTCTGGAGAGCGCACGTGCCCTATAGCCTCTCAAAAAAAAAAAATTATCTTGGGCCAGTCAGTGGCATGGAGGTTAACGTGGTTTGGATCTCACATGGCTGACTGTGTGGTTTGAGTACCAAACACAGAGGCTTGAAAAACAGTGTGTGTGTGTTTGTGTGTGCCCAAATTCCCAAAAAAAGAATAAAGGAGAGGAGAATGCAACATGGCCATCCCTCTGGGTGTTTCAATAACAAACATCCTTATGAGGTTGAGAAAAGGAGAAAATATAGGCAGCCATTGGAGATATATAGTTATAGACATGAGCAATATATATATATGTCATTATATGCATGTATCCATATCCTTATCCATTACTGAGGTGACATATGTTTGAGTATCACACACACACACACACACACACACACACACTATATATATATATACTCATATATATAACATACTCATTAATACATAAATATATAGCATATATAGTACATTTTCTTTTTTATTTACAATTTTAATGCATTCAATCACATTATTTAGCTTACAAGGTGATCATTTTAATATGTGAACATTTCTCCCCGGTCGAGTTGATCAAAATATAACAACACTACCTCCCTGTCTCAACAATGCTGTCTTTGTATCCCTCCTTCAAATGTTCTTCCCCAGGCCCCACTCTTCCACACACACCGCACCTGGCATTCACATCCACCTCTTCTGTTTGTACATCCTTTACCCCATCCATTTCAGTTATACAGTGTGGACATTTGGTTTATATTAAGTGGGGACATACAGTGACTCTCCTTCATAGCCTGGCTTGCTTCACTCAGCAGTAAATCTTCCATATTCTTCCACTTTCTGTCAAAAGCCAGGGTTTTGTTGTTTTTAATGGCTGAATAGTATTCCATAGAGTATATGTGCCACAGTTTTTCAATCCATTCAGCTGTATGGGGGCATTTGGGTTAGTTCCATGTCTTAGCAATCGTGAAAAGTGCCTCAATAATCAATGTGCAAGCACTTTTCCAATGAGAAATTCTTCTGTCCTTTGGATAGATGCTGAGAAATGGGATTACTGGATCATATGGAAGTTCTATTTGTAGATTTTTGAGGAGTCTCCAAATTGTTCTCCACAGTGGTTGGACTAATTTACATTCCCACCAGCAGTGTAAGAGAGTTCCCCTTTTACCACACCCTCGCCAACACTTATCATTTTTTTTTTTTTTAATCTTAGCTATTCTGACTGGGGTTAGGTGGTATCTCATTGTTGTTTTGATCTGCATTTCCCTTTCGATGAGGGATATGGAGCATTTTTTCATATGCCTTCTGGCTATTCATATGTCATCTTTAGTGAGTGTTCTTTTCAACTCCTTCTCCCATCTTTTAATAGTGTTCATCATCTTTTTTCCAAACAGCTTCTTTAGTTCCTTATTTATTCTGGTTATCAATCCCTTATCTGATGCATAGTTTACAAAAATATTTTCCCATTCTGAGGGCTGTCGATTCATACTAATTACTGTGTCTTTTGCCATGCAGAAACTTCTTAGTCTGATGTAATCCCACTTGTCTATTTTGGGGATTATCAACTGTGGTTTGGGGGTCTTATGTAAGAAGTCTTTTCCTACCCCAATGTCTCCCAGAGTTTCCCCAGTGTATTCTAGAAGCAGTTTAATAGTTTGGGGTCTGAGATTTAGATCCCTGATCCAGCTTGACTTGATTTTTGTCAACGGTGAGAGGTAGGGGTTCAGATTCATCTTTCTACAGGTGGAAATCCAGTTTTTCCAGCACCATTTGCTGAAGAGGTTTTCCTTTTCCCACTGGATTGACTGGTACCCCTTGTCAGAAATCAGTTGACTGAATGATTGGGGATTTATTCCTGTGGACTCAATTCTGTTCCATTGGTCCACATGTCTGTTCCTGTGACAACACCATGCTGTTTTGAATACCATAGCTGTGTTGTATATTTTTGGGTCAGGGAGTGAGATGCTGCCCACTCCACTCTTCTTTTGTAGAATTGCTTTGGCAATGCGGGGTCTTTTATTATTCCAGACGAATTTTATAATTGTCTTTTCTAAATCTGTAAAGAATGTGTCTGGTATTTTGATAGGCATTGAGTTAAATAGGTAGATTAATTTGAGTAAAATTGTCATTTTGGTTATATTAATTCTTCCAATCCAGGAACATGGGATATCTTTCCACTTTTTTGTGTCATTTTCAATTTCTTTTTTTAGCTTCTCATAGTTTTTCTTGTGGAGGTCTTTAACTTCTATGGTTAGATTTATCCCTAAGTATATTTTAGTGGTTATGGTAAATGGAATAACTTTTTTTCAGTTCTATCTCAGTCTGCCTGTTGTTTGTATATAGAAACACTACAGACTTCTGTATATTAATTTTGTATCCTGCAACTTTACTGTATTCGT
>NW_006209326.1:59249-70883 GCF_000334495.1 Tupaia belangeri chinensis | reverse complement strand
CATTTATTTTCTGTATAGTTTGTTTATTTTCTATTTCATTTATTTCTGCTCAGATCTTTATTATTTCCTTTCTCCTGGAGTTTTTTGGGTTATTTTGCTGTTGCTTCTCCATTTCTCTGAGGCATGATGTTAAGTGATCCATTTGCCTTCTTACCATCTTCCTCTTATCAGCACTAATTGCTATTAACTTCCCTCTTATGACTGCTTTTGTGGTGTCCCAAAGATTATGGAAACTCGTGTCTTCATTGTCATAAGCTTCCATGAATCTTTTGATGTCGGACTTTATTTCATCAGTAGTTGTGGAGTCATTCAGTAGTAGGTTATTTAGTTTCCAAGTATATGAGTATTTTTGAGGATTTCTCTTGAAATTAAACTCAAGTTTAATTCCATCATAGTCAGAAAAGATGCTGGGAATAGTTTCTATGCCTTTGAATCTGTAGAGGCTTGCTTTGTGCCCTATTATGTGGTCAATCTTTGAATAGTTTCCATGTGGGGGTGAGAAAAAAGTGTATCTCGTGGTTTGGGGATGGAAAGTTCTATAGATGTCTGTTAAGTTCATTTCATTTATGGTATCGTTCAGATCCTTTATCTCTTTATTTTTTGTCTTGATGATCTGTCCCGAGGGGATAGTGCACTGTTTAGGTCTCCAACAATTAGTGTATTGCAGTCTATCTACCCTTTTAGATCTAACAGTCTTTCCTTCACATATTTGGGTGCTCCTGTGTTGGGCACATAGATATTTATAAGAGTTACATCTTCTTGATGTATTGATCCTTTTACTAAAATATAGTGCCCTTCTTTGTCTCTTTGAACAGTTTTTGTTTTAAAGGCTAATTTATCAGAAATTAGTATCACAACTCCAGCTTTCTTTTGGTTCCCTATTGTATGGAAAACCTTCTTTCAACCCTTCACTTTCAGTCTATGTATGTCTTTATCGATGAAGTAGGTTTCCTGTAGGCAACAGATAGAGGGTCTCTGTTTCTTCATCCATGTGGCCAGTCTGTGTCTCTTGATTTGGGAATTTAATTCATTCACATTCAATGTTATTATCGATGTAACTGCGTCTGACCTGACATTTAAGTTGGCCATTGTCACAGCAGTCTTTTATTCCTTTGTTTCTGTCAGTTAGCTCTTTAGTTTTCCTGGAACAGTACTTTCTTCAGGGTTTCTTGAATAGCTGGTCTGGTGCTGGCAAATTCTTTCAGGTCTTGCTTGTCTGAGAAGATTTTAATCTTTTTTTTTCCCATATGAAGGATAATCTTGCAGGATACAATAATCTTGGTTGAAATTGTTTCTCTCTTAACACTTTCAATACATCTTCCCATTCTTTCCTTGCTTGCATTGTTTCCATTGAGAGGTCCAGAGTTAGCCTGATGTGATGAGCTTTGTATGTCATTTCTTATTTCTCTCTTGCCAGTTTTAGAATCATGTGTTTATCTGTGGTCTTGGATAGTCTGGCTACGATGTGCCTTGGGGAAGATCTTCTGCGGTTGATTCTAACTGGGGTCCTTTGTATTTCTTGGGTCTTTATGCTTGAGTGCCTCTCTATACTCAGGAATTTTTCTTCCAGCATTTCATGGAATAGATTTTCTTCACCTTCTGGGATGCAAATTATTCTGATATTCAGGCATCTTATGGAATCTAGTATTTCTTGAATATTATCCTCGTGTATTTTTGTTATTTTTTTCTATCGTTTTGGTGGTTCTTTCTAGGTCAGAGGTTTTATCTTCTACATCAGAGATTCGATCTTCAGCATGGTCTAATCGACTTTTAATACTTTTGAGGGAGTTTTTGATTTCTTCTATTCCAGAATTTATCTCTAATAGCTCCATCTAGTTCTTACTCAGAGTGTCCATTTCTCCTTTCATACCTTGGAAGGACTTTCTCATCTCCTGTATTTTCTGTTCCAACTCAAAAAATTTGTTCACCATAAATATTCGAAATTCTCTGTCTGACATTTTGGTAACATCGTCCATTAGCACGAAAGATGGAGGGGAGTTATTCTGTACCTTTGATGGAGAGGTATTTCCTTGTTTATTCATACCTGAGGATCTTCTTCTACTTCTAGACATTGGAAGATATGTTCACTTTGAATACCACTTGCGGGAACGTTTCTCCGATTAGGAGTAAGTGACTTTCCCTTTTGCTGCAAATTAACGTTTGCCGAATTCTCTCTTCTATTGTTTTTACCAACGTGGTATCAAGAGGGGTACTCTACTGAGGTGTCTGAAAAGCAATATCTTCTTTTCCTCAGGTGGCTCAGTACAAGGGAAGATCCCAGTTATATTACTGGGGATTTCAGATATCTGATTATAGATCTGTCTAGTCCTTCTGGCAGGGGGGAAGATGAAGAGGAGAGGGTACTAGGTGAAATAACACAAGGAAAAAGAAATTTAAAAAAACATACAATAATAAAGAATTTCACCAGAGCAAGCAATGCCCCTGCCTCAGGATTGCTGGCTGGCCAGAGGCCTGCCACTGGGTCTGTGGCCTGCTGCTGGGGACAGGAGAGACTGTGGTAGGAGGAAGTCCAGGAAATTAACAAGAGAATAAGATGCTGAAAAAATCAAAAGCAGAAAGTACTAGCCATCGACCTAGGGGGTGGGTGCTTGGGCTCTGGGTCTGCAGGAGATGTGAGGGAGCAAGCAATGCCCCTGCCTCAGGATCGCTCCCTGGCAAGAGGCCTGCTGCTTGGTCTGTCATATATAGTACATTTTCTTCTAGGCAGATGTGATTATATTTCTTCTAGGCAGATGTGATTAGAGAATGGTCACTGGAAAAGTTATGACATATTTTTCTGTGTTTTTCTATGCAAAAATGCATCACAACTTTTCTAATGACCTAATATTATAAAAAATTTTGTAACCAGAAACCTGTAAATTAGTAGGTTTCAGCATTGTTTGTTTGGTGAAGGGATGAGAAATGAACTCATTAACAAGGAGCCTTCCCAATTTGTACATCTTTCCACATGACGTCTATCAAGCTAAAATTTCCCATCTTTTTATTTGGGCTTGAGTGGCTATCTCTTAGAAAAGACTTTCCTCTAAAATCCTGATATCCCCAGTAGTACTAAATCCTCTACATGTGTGGCTTGCATATACAGCTTTCTGTACATCCTTTTACAGTATAAAAATGCTACTGAATAGATTTCGTTCTTTCCTTTTACTTTTTTAGTTTACCACAGGGAAATTTTTTGAGAGACAGAGACAGAGAGAAAAAAAGACAGACAGAAAAAGAAAGTGAGAAAGCACATCCTGGGGGAATGGCCACACTGCAATCCATACTCTCAGAATTTTGAGCATGCACACACACACAGACACACACACACAAAGTGTTTTTCAAGTCACTTTGTCCAGGACTTGAACCGTGAAGTTGGCTATGTGGGGTATAGCCAATTTAACTACTACCACTGGCTGGCCTAGCATATTTTATTTTCTGTGAATGTCCAACATACATGTAAACTCTGTCATTGATTTTAATACTAATGTCAACTATATCCTTAATAAGATAATTCCTTGAAATATTATTGAGTCATGTAACATACAATATAATGACAGAAAAAAAGCTATTTTGATCACTATGTACAACCAGTCTTCTGACAAAAATCTATTCATTTGAAGACAGTAATTAAAAAGATTGGTAACCAATTTCTGCATCTCTTTGGACCCCAATATGTGTATACACAACCAAAGCCCATGCCTAGGAGATCATCCTATAAGTATCTCTCTATGTCTTCTCACCAAGAATGAATTTCCCCTCATGCTGGGCATACTGGCATTTAATCAAAATTCAAGTTGTGATAGTATATATACACACACAGAGAGACTAATGAGTCACATACTATCTATCTATCATCTATCTATATCAATATATATATATATATAGTAATGAGCCATATGAAGTGGTGTGTGGCCAGAAGTATTTTACAAAGCTCTAGACTGTCAGCATATGAAACTCAACTCTGGGGACAGCAGATGGTATAGGAATTATGGCACTGGACTCCCACACCACCAAATGTGTTCCAAGTCCCAGACCTGGTGACTTGAAAATCACACCAGGCCCATGAGCATGCATGCCCAAAATTCCAAGAGGAGAATGGAAGAGAAGGGATTGTAGTGTCGCCATGCCCCCTAAGAGGTGATTTCACAATTTCCCTGTTACTGTCTCTCTCTGGTGAGTACACATACCCTATGGGGGAGGGACTTATAAAAAGGAGGGTTAATTATCTGGAGGGGAGGTTGACTCTTTGGAAAAGTAAATGCACCCAGGTAATGGGTAAGGCAATTAAGAAGCACCTTCCACTCCATGAACCACCCCTAAACAAAGATGATCTACTCCTGAGAAGAAGGAGGCTGATGGGATAAACAAGGAACATGGAGTTCCAAACATGACTCCCTCAGGGTCATGGCACCAATTTGTGTTGATTTTCCTCTCATACCTCCAGAGAACAGCATGTCTCAGGGAGCAGAGACAAATGACAAAATAATATTTCATTAATGGGGCTCATGAGGATACAGTCCCTGAAAGTTACAGAAACTCTAAATGCTCCTGCTCCCCCCTCTCAAATGTACTCTATAATTTCAAGTGATGAGGAAACCCAACAGTGTCTTTCTGAAGCCTCATGAGTGGTCCTGTCTTTCTGCTCTTCCTGGGGACACAACTTTCTACTTCATTCATCACCCAAGAAAGAAATCAGATCAGTGAACTCAGATTGTTCCCAATAATACCTGGGTGAGCTATGGCATTGTCACAGGTGGTGGGGATATGAGATATCCTTATATCAGTAGTAGATCTAGGAGGAGCAACAGGGAAAATATATTTTTAAAATTTCATATTACACAGGCCAACAGGTGTCGTGGTGGTTAAGGTGTTGTACTTCCACATAGCCAACCACAGTTTGAGTGCATGTGACTTATAGCATATTTTTAAATAAATAAATAAATAAATAAATAAATAAATAAATAAATAAATAAATAAATTTGTTCTTCTTTTAAAAGTTAATAATACAAATCCTATCATGTTGCTCTCCTTGATTGTGGGGAGAGAGTCAGGATATACTTATATATGTAACTTCAATTTGCTTTCTGGGGTATTGGTTCTCAACTATACGTTCTCCCTCTATGAATGGAATTTTCTCTACTTTCACAGCTTTTTTTCTTCTTCATTGGTGGTAATATCTGTCTAAACTCACTCCAATGTTTGTCTTTTCAGTCAGTCTACAAATAATTTATTCTGTCCTTACCACATGAAGGGCACTAAACCAGGTTCTGAGATTAAAGGAGAGTATGACATTACATCTTTTCTTGAGAAATTTACAATTTAAACAGGTTATTTGAACCACAGTCAGATATGTGGGAGTTCAGCACGCCTTAACCATCATCCCACCTGGCAGCTCCCTAATATCTTAATATATGTGTATTAACCATTACATTTTTGTATTTGTCATTGCTTAAGTTAAGGACTTGTGCCTACCTAGGCACAAGGTAGGCACAAAAAATGCTCAATAAATGTTAGTTAAATGACAAACAGGAATGGTAGTCTGGTGTTGCAGAGTTCCTTTTTCTGTCCAACTCCCAGGCAGAAGTTTCTAGCTTAGGTTAAATTGCAATATGGTATTTTAAAAAAATAATTATTAGGGGCCAGCAGGAGGCATGGTGGTTAAGGGTGCTAGATTCACACATGGCCAGGGGAAAGAGAGAGACCAGTGGGCGACATGGTGGTTGAGGCACTGGACTCCCACAGAGCTATGGTTCAAGTCTGGGACCTGGTAACTTGAGAATTACACCATGTGTGTGTATGTGCATATGCCCAGAGTCCAAGGAGGGGAGTGGAGGAGAAGAGATTGCAGATTGCAGCATGGCCATCCTTCATGGGGGATGATTTTTCACTTACCCTCTCACTATCTCTCTCTCTTTCTCCAGTGAGCACATGTGCCCTAAGGCAAAAACTTAAACAAACAGGGAAAATAGACATGTAAATAAATTAAGACAATATCCTAAGGTAGCAGTTTTTTCCTGAGGTAGTATTTCAATCCTGTGGAAATGGATCCAGAAAGAGTTAACTCTTCCTGGGAGGCTACATAAGGCTTCACAAGCAAGCTTATTATTAATTGTACTGGGTCTTATAGTGGGAATTAAATTCTCCCAGTAGAGAAAGGGTAACAGACAGTAGAGAAAAAAATTGTGGGGATTAGTTATAAGGTGTCTTAAGGAAATTGCAAATAGCTATTAATATCTTACCAGTAATAAAAAGTGAAATATAACTTGGGTCAGGTAGATAGCAGCCAGATATTTTGGTTATTATATTGATGCTTTTTTTTTTTTCTGAAATCAGTGGAGTCAGTGTAGGGTTAATAGCAGGTGATGGGGACACCAGGTGGTGTGGTGGTTAAGATGGCTGGATCCCACATGGCTGACTTTGAGGTTTGAGTCTTGGATCTGGTAGCTTAAAAATCATGCTGGGAGTGTGTGTATGCATGGTCAAAGTCCTGAGAGGAGAATGGAGAAGAGATTGCAGCATAGTCATCTCACCTAGGAGATGATTTCTCTATTTCTTTTTTTTTATTTAATTTCTTTCTTTTTTTTTGTATATACATTCAATCACGTTGTTTAGCTTACAATGTGAGCATTTCAATATGTGGACATTTCTCCCCAGTCCCGTTGATCAAAATATCTTCAACCAATAACATCTCTCTATTTCTGTCTCCCTCTGTTGAGCACACATTACCTATAGCCCAAAACTAAAAACATAAATTTCAAAATTCTCTCTTAAAAAATAAAGTAGATTATGTCCTTGAACATGATCAGTCTGTGGAAAGAGAGTCTTCCTGATATCAACCCATAGATAGATACTGAGAATGGAGATAACAGAGTAGAAGTGGAATAGAAGGTTAGAAACTGAAGAGTTTATTAAAAAATTCACTGATCAATGCAAGTCTCAGGAGGACAATTTGTATTTATTTTTATGTAATTGCTTTAATAGCTTTATAAAATTTGTATTCTAATTCTAATTTTATAGATAAAGAATGTGAAACTTATGGAAATTATATTGCTTATCAAAGGCTTATAGTGAAATCTGTAGTCAAGGTCAGAGCTCACTGTCTGCAAGGCATTTATATTTCATTAATATTTTTCATAGTTTTGTTTTGTTTTGATTTGCTATAGGGACTTGCCAGAGACAGAAAAAGAGAGAGAAAGAGAAATAATCCCTCCACTGAAGGAAAGGCCATGCCACATCCTTCTCCTACATTCTCCTCTCAGGATTTTAGGCACACACAAACACATGGCCAATGTGATTTTTCAAAGCCACCAGGTCCAGGTCTCAAACTTCAGTCAGCCATGTTAGAGTTCAGCATCTTAACTACGACATCACCTGCTGGACTCAAACTCTTATATCTCTTAACATAGTTCTTCCCAATCCTTCCCACTTCTTTTCAGTTTCTTGTACCCAGCATTACAATCCCTTGCATCTAGTTCATTAGATTTATTGGTCTGTAATTGTTCTTTTATGTAATGTTTTTATTTGGTTTTAGAGTTGGGTAATAACAAAATGAATTAGGAACTACTCTGCCTCTATTTTCTGGACATAATCATGGAGAACTTCCTCTTAACGGTTTGGTAGAATTTATTGTACACTTTCAAAATTTATTTTGTTTATTATTATTTTTTAATTTGACAAGAGAGAGGTAGAGAGAGAGAAAGAAAGTGAGAAAACAAACTGTAGGTACAGGGCTTGAACTGTGATCAGTCATGTGAGAGTTCAGTGCCTTAGCCACCACAACACTGGCCAGCCTCAATGATTGTACTTTAATCATACTTCTCAGTGATGGTTTCATGTACCAAATCATCTCTACAACACATGAAATGATTTTTGAAAATCATTGTAAATCTATTTTATTGTTTCTAGTTTTAGTATGTTATTAATTTTTACTTGTAAGTTATCATGATTATATGAGGATATAAATATTTTTGAGTTATACATGTTGAAAATATTAATGTAATTGGGTGTTTTCACTGTTAATATTTATTTCTGTGGCCAGCAGGTTGCATAGTGGTTAAGGCACTGTACTCTCATATGACTGACCACAGTTAAGTCCTGGAACTGGCAGCTTGAAACTCACACCAGGTGCATGTATATGCATACCCAAAATCCCAAGAGGAGAATGAAGAAAAGGAGACTGTGACATGGCCATCTCCCCTGGAGGATTATTTCTTACTTTCCTTCTCACTAACTGTTTATCTCTCTCCAGTGAGTACATTTCTGGGGAGCTTGAGGATTTTAACTTTGCTTGAAAGCAACCAGAGTTAGATTCTTCATCACTCCTTCTCTCCGTTGTATTAGCTCTTCTGCTTCTTATCAATCTTTTCTGTCTACTTTAGTTTTCTCTGCAGACTAGGTTTTATTTTCTCCAATATTTACATAGTAGAAGATGATGAGAAATTCCATGCCCCTGATCTGGCTTATCCTTGAGAATCTTATAGACATGCCTGCCCCCTTGGATGCTTCAATTACAAAACTAAATGCTCAGAGAAGGGAGAAGTCTATGTCTCATCATATGGAGTATCTTCTGTTATGAAATCAGTCATGCCTTGAAGCAGAAAGACACCATGCCACAATTATGGTTCAGGAATGAAAGTATAGTTTTGCATAGAGTAAGAAAAGCCAACAGTGAAAGGGACACAAGTTCTGTAGATAACTCAAATTGAAACTGTGTTCTGCAATAAAAAAAAAAAATAGGGGCCAGCAGGTAACGTGGTGGTTAAGGCACTGAAATTCCATGTGGCTAACTGTGGTTTGAATCCTAGACCTGGTGACTTGAGAATCACGCTGGGTATGTGTCCTTGTGTGCTCAAAATCCCTAGAGGAGAAAAGAGGAGACAGGATTGCAGTGTGGCCATCTCATCTGGGGGATGATTTATCACTTTCTCTTTATATATCTTTCTCTGGTGAGCACACTCACCCTATAGCAATATCTAAGAAATAAAATAAATACAAAAATTCAGAATTTAGATCAAACAGAAATCAAGGTAGAGAAAATATACTTTATGAGGGAATAAGTTAGGTATCCTCTTTTTACATGATATATGACATGTATTTCTATATATCATATGTAATATATTACATACATTTAAAGAACAGATACTGGGGCTAACAGTTGGGATAATGGTGAAGGTGCTAAATTTCCAAAAGGCTGAGTCCCAGACTCAGCGGCTTAAAACTCATGCCAGGTGCATGCACATGTATGCCCAGAATCCTTAGAGGATAATGGAGGAGAAGGGATTATGGCATGGCCATCCCCAACCCTACCCCCCGACTGGGTAAGATTTCTCACTGTCTCTCTGTCTCTCTGTCTTTCCAGTAAGCACATGTGCCATATAGCAAAAATCACTCAAAAAAAATTCAAACAAACAAACAAAGCTACTGTGAAACCTATATTTTAGAAGTTTCTACATCAGTTAGATATTCTGTCTGTTTAGCCACTGTTTGTGGCTAACATTGAAATGCTCTCAATTTTATTTCAGCCATTTCCTCAGGACATGGAGCCAGGAAACCAAAGTACTATTTTAGAATTTATTCTCCTGGGGCTCTCAGAAGAGGAAGAGCTGAAGCCTCTCCTGTTTTGGGTATTCTTGTCCATGTACCTGGTCACATTCATTGGAAATCTTCTCATTATCTTGGCCATTATCACAGACTACCATCTACACACACCCATGTACTTCTTTCTCTCCAACCTGTCCTTTGCAGACATCTGTTTCACCTCCACTACCATCCCAAAGATGCTGGTGAACATCCAGACACAGAGCAAGGTCATCACCTATGAAGGTTGTCTCAGCCAGATGTATTTTTTCATGCTCTTTGGAGAATTAGACAACTTCCTCTTGACAACGATGGCCTACGATCGGTTCGTGGCCATCTGTCACCCCCTACACTACACAGTCATCATGAACCACAAGTTATGCACCATCCTGATTCTGGTATCCTGGTTATTGAGTGTTCTGGATGCTCTGTTACATAGCCTAATGATTTTGAGGCTGTCTTTTTGTATAAAATTGGAGATTCCTCACTTTTTCTGTGAACTTAATCAGGTGATCCAATTGGCTTGTTCCAATATCTTCCTCAACAACCTAGTGATCTATTTGGCAAGTGAACTTCTGGGTGTTATTTCACTCACTGGTATCCTGTTCTCTTACTCTAAGATTGTAATATCTATTTTGAGAATTTCATCAGCTGGCGGCAGGTATAAAGCATTCTCCACATGTGGGTCTCACCTGTCAGTTGTGTTGTTGTTTTATGGTACAGGACTTGGAGTGTATTTTAGTTCATCTTCCCAAAATTCCAGGGCAAGTGCGATAGCCTCAGTGATGTACACTGTGGTCACTCCCATGCTGAATCCTTTCATCTACAGTCTGAAGAACAAGGACATAAAACAGGCCCTGGTAAATGTCTTCAGAACAAAAACTGTATCTACATAACTGAGTCTCTTGTCTTGGAACTACAGACTTGGAAATTGATAACAGGGCTCAAAGCCTTGAGAGACCTGAATTTGATATTTTAATCACATTTTATATATTATATATAATATAATATGATATAATTATATATATGTGTGTGTTTTTATTTATGTATATGTGTGTGTATATATATATATATATATACATACATACATACATATATATATGTAAATTGGGGTTGTTGAAAAAGTCATAATGCATTTTTGGGGATGGGGAGATTTTTGCTACAGGGTACAAGTGCTTCCCATAGAGATAGAAAGAGACAATATGAGAAATTACCTCCTCGGAGGGGATGACCACACCACAGTCCCTACTTCTCCATTCTCCTTTATGGATTTTGGGCACACCCATGCACACACACCTGGCATGAGTTTCAAAACACCAGGTCTGGACTTGAACCATGGTTTGTTGTGTGCGAATCCAGCACCTTAACCACTATGACACCAGCTGGCTTTATGACGCATTTTTGCATAGAAAAACAGAAAAGTGTGTCATGACTTTTCCAATGACCCAATAGAATTTCACTTTTTATATATTATAAAGATCTCTTATACAATATTTTCTGTGAAAAAAAAAGTTTACCCCTATAACCGTGTTGGTAAATACAGGAACCGCTATTGTGTCTCCCTCTGGAAAATGATGAAGAAAATTCAAATCAGTGAGCATACCAAGTACACTTGCTCTTTCTGTGGGAAAACAAGATGAAGAGGCAGGCCATGGGGATCTGACACAGGTTCCTGCATGAGAACAATAGCTGGTGGTGCTTGGACCTACACCACCACATCGGCTGTGATGGTAAAGCCCATCATCAGAAACCTGAAGGAATTGAAAGACTAGTATGGGAGTGGCAGGTGGTGCAGTAGTTGAGGCACAGGACTTCCACGTGGTTGACTGCAGTTCAAGTCCTGGACCTGGCAGCTTGAAATATGCTCGGTGCGTGTATGTGCATGTCCAAACTCTTGAGAGGAGAATGGAGGAGAAGGGATTGCAGCACAGCCATCCCACTTGGGGAGTGATTTCTCAATTTCCCTCTTTCTGTCTCTCTGGAGAGTACACATGCTCAATAGCAAAAATCTCTCAAAAAAAAAAAAAAAAAAAGAAAAAAAAAAGGAAGGGGCGGGAC
>NW_006209326.1:55882-59048 GCF_000334495.1 Tupaia belangeri chinensis | reverse complement strand
GGCTGGGAGGGGCTCAGGGACTCATCCATGAGATGCTGTTACCCCAAAGACCATAAGCCACCCTTACTCTCAGGACAAGGGAAGATTGCCACTCCCCAAGCCACAGTCATTGTATAGAGCAGCATGTAGAGGGTCCCAAGTACACAGTAACCTTTAGCTACTCACAAGACCACATTCCTTTCCTATATAGACTCACCCTTAGCTGTAGACTACCCCAGAGACAACATAAGTATTTCACTTTAGTATATACTAACCTTGTCTTTACTAAACCAGACAGAATTTATTTCTAGGCTCTTGTAATTACTGCCACCCTAGCCTGAAGCTGAAGTTCTCAAAAACTGATCTGAGGCTCAGAATTCTCAAGTCAATCTGGGACTAAAGTGATCAAGCTGGTCTGGGACTGAAAATTCCTGGAAACCCTCTCATCCAAAGACCCTCCCTGGTAATCAAGATCTAAGAAGAAGATGCACCCAAAAAATGGACTTCTTCATTCTAAAAATTATGACTGTTTATACCTAAACAAAACAGATGTCATGTTTTATGATTATTGTTCCTATACTTTGAATGCCTTACCTTTTGGAGTAAAATCCTTCACTTATTTCCCCTCACCCATCCTACTGCTGTAAAACTCCTTCTATAATAAATATGCATGACTTCTGGCCATCAGGGCTACAGTTTGGAGTTTACTCTGGCTGTAGCCGGCTAAGAACATGCTAAAGGGCATGAAGTCTTAGTCTGATTCTTGTTCACCCACGTCGCCTTCCTGTGCACCCACCCTGGCTGGGGTATGGCTCCCGGCAAGGAAGAAAGAAAGAAAGAGAGAAAGAAAAAGAAAGAAAAAATACCAGTAGAAGCTCTGTAGACATTTGTAATATCACTAGCCTACAATAAATGACTTAATATATGTAATAAAAAGGGAAGGAAAAGAAAATAGAACTTACCATATAAATTTTATTTAATAAATTCATACCTGGAATCAGGTATTTACTAAATCATAGGAAGAGATATAGTAATAAAGACACTGTTAGGTTCCTGTTGGAGAAAAGCAGCTGCCTCTTGGAATCTCTGCTTTGGAGAAGAATGATTTTTTTCTATCAAAATCTATCAGTGACAAGCTGTAAGTTACTCTACTACAGAAAAATACCATAATTGGAACTTGAAACAATTTCTTATTAAGTTTGCAATAAATTACCTGTCTTCTTCAACACTTTTTTACCTTCTAAAGCAGCCAAAATATGAATGAAGATATAATATTGGGTCGTCCAAAAAGTCATGATGCATTTTTGCATAGAGAAACAGAAAAATACTTCATGATTTTTCCAACAACCCAACAGAAATTACAATCCTTGATCCTTGACACATTCATGTTATCACTAACAAAAGTGACATCTCAAGATAATGCATTACTGGGACCAGCAGTTAGCGTAATGGCTATGTTGCTGGACTCCCATGTAGTCGACCGCGGTTTGAGTCTCGGACCCGATGGCTTAAAACTCACATTGGGCGCGTGTGCGTGCATGCCCAAGATCCCGAGAGGAGAATGGAGGAGAAGGTATTGCAGTGTGGCTATCTCCCCTGGGGGGTGATTTCTTGCTTTCTGTCTCTCTGCCTCTCTCTGTCTGTCTGGCGAGTGCATGTGCCCTATAGCAAAAACCTCTAAAAAAATGCATTATTGTTTTCTTTTAATATTTTTAATATTTATTTACTCATTATTTTTGAGATTTTTCCTATAGGGTATACATGCTTTCCAGAGAGAGAGAGACAGATAGAATCACCCCTCAATGGGGATGGCTATGACACACAGTCCCTTCCTTCTCCTCTATTATCCTCTCTGGATTTGGAGTGTGCGCACACATGCACTGGTGTGAGTTTCAAGTCACTAGGTCCAGGACTTGAACTGTGGTCAGCTATGTGGGAGTCCAGTGCCTTAATCAATACACCAATAGCTTGTTCCACTCATTAATTTATTATAAAAAAAATTTTTAACCAGTACACCATGTTGCTTTGTAATATGTATACTTTGTGAACGGCTAGGTTGATTTTGTTAACATATTCATCAACTCGCATACTGACCTTTTTTATAATAAGACCACTTAAAATCTATTCTTATCTATTTCCAAGAATATAGTACAAATACTTTGACTATACTCATGTTGCTCAATAAACATCTTGAGTTTATTCCTCCTAGCTAAATGAAATTTTGTCTCTATTGGCCAAGATTTCCCCCACTTCCTTCCATCCCAACCCACCATGCCACCTACTAGGTCACAATTGTTTTTTACATTCAATCGCTTTACATCTTTATAGAATAGAAAACAATTCTTCCCAGCACAAATACATTGTATAGGGACCAGCAGTTGGAGTAATGGCTATGTCGCTGGACTCCCATGTCGTCGATCGTGGTTTGTGTCCCAGACCTGGTGGCTTAAACTCATGCCAGGTACATGTGCATGCATGCCCAAGATCCTGAGAGGAGAATGGAGGAGAAAGGATTGCAACATGGCCACCACTGGGGGGTGATTTCTCGCTTTCTGTCTCTCTGTCTCTCTTTCTGGTGAGCACACGGGCCTTATAGTAAAAACCTCTCTAAAAAAAATAATACATCGTATAGTAGTCAAATCACCACGCACATTATCACTAAGAGATAGCTTTCCATTTCTATGACTTTCCAATGTTTTGCCTTTTATTGGATTTTTGCATAGAAAAATCCATCATGACTTTTTTTTTATTAATTCACTTTACACCATCACAACACACAAATGAATTTTCCATCAAAATACACTGTGCATTGGCTCAATCAAGCACATCCACATACATGTTCTCAGCAAATAATTTTCCAATTCTTACGTCCTGCATACCTTGCCCTTTGTCTTGCCATCCCTGATTCCCCATCCCCCACCCTCTGCTATGTCCCATCTTCCTCCCCCATTGTCCCTGGCATCCATGGTTGCCCTCCATACCTTCCTCCCCCCCCCATTCAATTGTTCTGCCAATGAACTTAATTAGTCTAAATAAATCCATTAGCTAGCACAGCTGACACAAACCTACACATGTATCCAAGTCTGACCCTAGGCATAAACCCCGGTGAGTAGAATGAACATACTATAAAGTAGTACCCAGCTGTGCCCATACAGCTCGCTGCAGTCATCAATGTGCATTTTTTTTT
>NW_006209326.1:43622-55193 GCF_000334495.1 Tupaia belangeri chinensis | reverse complement strand
GTGTGTCCCGGGGTAGGCGGGGCCCACACAGGGCCCGGGTGGTCCCGCAGCAGGGCCCTCTGTCCGCCCACCGCCTCGCTCAGCGCGGGTCCCGGGGTAGGTGGGGCCCCCATCATGACTTTTCTGACTTAGTATTTTCCCCCTGATTCTCTCCCTCCTACCCACCCCAATTGTCAGGCCCATTCCCACACTTCCTCTAGTATCCACACTTGCTCTCCATATATTTATACCTCCCAATCATCCCACTTCTACCTTAGAATGCAGAAATTCAGTATATATTAAATGGGGATATACAATGCCTCTCTTTCATAATCTGACTTATTTTGCTCAGCATTAAATCTTCAATATTCATCTACTTTGAATTAAATTTCAGTGTCTCTTTTTTATGTCTGAGTGAAATTTCATAATGTATGTGTACCACATTCTATCAATCCATTCAATTGCTCTTGGACAGTTCGGTGAATTCTTCATCTCAGTGATTGTGAATAATGCTACAAAAAACATGAATGTGCAACTATTTTTCCAAATGAGTGTTTTCCTGTCTTTTGGATAGATACCCAGGAGAGGAATTTCTGCATTGTATGAGAGTTTTGTTTGTAGTTTTTTGAAGAACCTTCATATTGTTTTCCACAGTGGCTGTATTAAAATGGAACCCTCCTACACTTTTGATGAGACTGTAATTGGTACAATCAATTCTGTGTGTGTGTGTGTGTGTGTGTGTGTGCATGTGCGTGCGTGTTTGCTATAGGGCTTATACATTTGTCAGGGAGAAACAGTGAGATAATGAGACAGAGAGACAAGATAGGGAAAGGGAGAAATCACCTCTCAGGCCTCTCAGGGGGAAGGACTTTGTCATGATCCTATCTCCATTCTCCCTTTGGTATTTTCTGCCCAGCATGATTTTCAAACAACCGGGCCCAGGAACTGAACCATGAAGTTAACCTTGTGAGAGGCAGCCACCTTAATTTTCACATAATCTGCTGGTCCCCAGTTTTGTTTTCTTATCACCTGAGATTAGGAGAGTAGGCTTTAGTATGTGTAGTATATATAAAAAGTCTTTGAGGCTTTAGCAGCTGAATCCTCACAAGTCTCATTAATGAAATATTCTTTTGTCCCTATTTCCCTTGAGGAACTTAGTTTTCTGGAGCTAGGAGAAAAAAAAATACAAATGTGTCCCATCTTTGCTCTTGGGTGACAGCTTTGATATTGTGTGATCACCTCTTGTCCCATGAACCCCTTTTCTCCCAAGAGAGCATCACTTCTCTTTAGGAGTTGTCACTATTCCAGAGTATCTCCTGTTATTTGTCTCATTCTTGGTTTAGAAGAGAGTCTAAATACCCTATAACATGTTTTTTCTCCAATATGAATCCTTTAGTTTTGGCTCGCAATCATGGAATTTTCCCCTCTCGACAGCATCTATCTTCAAAACATTTTACAAATAGATATTCAGCAATTATTACATGAAAGGCAGTAAACTATGTCCTTGGGATAAAAGTGGAAGAAATTGTTATTTCCAGGCCAGCCAGTGGTGCAATGGTGCAGTGGATCAAGTACCTGGACCTCACATAGCTGATAGTGCAGTTTGAATCCTTGACCTGATGGCTCAAGAAATACTCTGAATGTGTGCATGTATATGCCAAAAATCCTGAGAAGAAATCAAGTAGGGATTATGGCATGGCCATCCCACCCAGGGGATGATTTCTCACTTTCCCTCTCTCTGAGCAAGTTTTTCTTGAGCAAGCACAAACACCCTATAGCAATTGGAAAAAAAAATTATTAAAAAAAGAGAAATTAAAACTTCCCTTAAAATTATCATAGTCATTGGTAGAGGGTAACAGAAGGGGAGAGGGTGAGGAAAAGAATCAAAGAGAAAAATAGAGAGGCAAAACTTTATGAGACACAACAATGGATAATTGATGATATCTTCAACTGGTCTGATGTGAAGTTTATTCATGTTGGGTAAATTCACTTTATAAGTTATAGCAATGTATGGTGATTGTATAAAATAAAAATAAAATAAAATTTAAAAATTATCATAATATCACTCTATCAAAGAACATAAAAATAATGTAAATAAATGCAACAATCTGAGATGGCACTGAAGTCTAGTGCAAAGAACCCAAATGGATTGAACTTTTCCAGCTAAAATTAGTGAAGACATACACAGACAAGGTTGTAATTGCACTGACTCTTGGAGATGGAGATGGTGGGGAGAGTACACCAGTAAGATGGCATGGTAGATTTAATTAAACTACTTGTATACTTAAGATGTTTCTGGGCCAGCAGGTGGTGTGGTGGTTAAGGCATTGGTTCCCAAATGGTTGACTCTGTGGTTTGAGTACTGGACTGAGTGGCTTGAAGAATATGCCAGAAGCATGTGAGTGCACCGCCAAAATCCTATGTAGAGAATGGAGGAAAAGGGATTGTGGAATGACCATCTCCCATGGCAGGTGATTTCTTACTTTTTCTCTGTGACTCAGTCTGTTTCTCTCTGGCCAGGACAAATATCCTTTCAACAAAATAAATAAATAATAAAAAGTAAAAATATAATAAATAAATAAATAAATAATAAAAAGTAAAAATAGTTATTTCAAATAGTACTGTACATCTTACCAAAAATTCAGGGCAATGTTAAAAACTGAATCATAATCCTTGACAGGTAGACAGAATTTCTATAACAAAGAGGCATATATTTTGGGTACATGATTTATAATAAATATTTTTAGAAATAGTGAAGCAGCAGGACAGACTGCATGGCAAGGCATGCTGAGATTGAACTCACAAATATTAGCTGTAATATAAATGTTTCAATAAGGGACAGCAACTTCTATTACATGGGCACTTATATTTAAACTTAGCTGTCCATAAGTAGATGTTATAGAATAGATCTTTATTTTTGTAAAGTTGATCTGATGTGATTTCAGTTCCAGTACAATATTTTTCTGCAGTGAATTAACATAAGCCTTTGCAATTGACATAAGCATTTATGTGACAAATTATTTTTCTCTAAAATCAGATTATCCTGGTTCATGGGAATTTATTGTCTTTGTATTGACTGATAAGAACGTTATTCATTCTGGAAAAAGAAATGTAATATACTGTAAAGTTATATGGGATTCAATGTAATGTAAACAAGCTGATGATAATAGTAAAAAAAAATTTAAAAAAAGAAAAGAGTGCATCTTCATTCCTTCAACTCATCCCATAATTTTATAAGTACTTCATTTCCTATATTAAACATTTTAATGACAAAAATTTAAAAAGTGAATTATTTTCTACACTGAATCCAGAGAACACAGACAGGTCAAAACAATACTAAATAAAGTAAGAACATGTATAAAGCATGAAAAATTAAGAAATCAAACTCTATTTATAAGTTACAAATTATCTACTACATAATAAAATAATCATGCTTTGGATCTTACAAGATTATAAGCATTTTAATGCATGAGATCTCTAATTCAGAGTCACAGATCTGGTTTATATGGATTATTTTTCTTTTCTTTTTCCTAGTTTATTGTGTCATCAGAAAAATCATGAAACATTTTACCATTAAAAAAGGGAAGAAAAATACATCATGACCCAATATTATTATTTTTAATTTTAAAAATTTATTTTAGGTTCTTGCTATAAAATGCATTCCCTTGCCTGAGACAGAGAACAAGGAAGTAAGAAATCACCCTCCAAAGAGGGATGGTCTTAAAACAGTTCCTTCTCTTGCTTTTTCCTCTTGGAATTTTGGGCACATATCCACAAGCACCTGGCATAACTTTCAAGCTCAGGTTCAGGACTTGAACTTCTGCTGGCCAGGTGGGAGTCCAGTCCCTCAACCAACATATCACCTGGTGACCCTATGTAGAATATATTTTAAAGAGTTTATTCAGGACCAGCAGTTAGCATAATGTCTATGTAGCTGGACTCTCATGTAGTCGACTGTGGATCGCGTCCAGGACCTGGTGGCTTAAAACTCATGCCGGGCGCATGTGTGTGTGTGCCCAAGATCCCGAGAGGAGAATGAAGGAGAAGGGATTGCAGAGTGGCCATCCCCCCTGGGGGTTATTTCTCACTTTCTGTCTCTCTGTCTCTCTCTGACAGTCTGGCGAGCGCACGCACCCTACAGCAAAAACCTCTCATATTCCTGTTCTTAATACTGTAGATCAAGGGGGCCAACATGGGTGTGACCACAGCATATATCACTCTTGGCCTGGAGTTCAGGGTACTGGCCAAACAAAGGTCCCATACCATAGAATGAAGAAATAACCAACAGGTGAGAACCACATGTGGAAAATATTTATACTTGCCACCAGCTGATGAAATTCTTAAAATAGATTTTATAATCTTATAGTAAGAGAACAGGATACCAATGAGTGGAATTACATCCAGAGGTCTGTCTGCTGAACACATTAATATGTCATTGAGGAAGGTTTCCTAACAAACCAGATGGACCACTGACCAAGATCATAGTAAAAATGGGAGATTTCCAATTCTATGTAAAAAATAGAGTTTTAGAATCATTAAGGTGTTTACTAGACAGTCCAGTTCATTAGTAACCAGAATGTTAGAAGCAGCATGCTGCAGGACTTGGGGTTCATGATGACCATGTAATCTAGGGGGTGACAAATGGCCACAAACTGGTAATAGGCCATCACTATAAAGGAGATAATCTCTAATTCTGCAAATAACATTAAAAAATACATTGGGCTGAGGTAACCTTTATAGGTGATGAGCTTGCTCTGTGTCTGAATATTCACCAGCATCTTTGAGATGGTAGTGAAGATGAAAGAGATGTCAGCAAAGGAGATATTGGAGACAAAGAAATACACCAAATGACACCATAAATCAAATGAACTTAACAGACATCTGTATAATTTACCACCCAAAAACTGAAATATACATTTCTTTGACTCCTGTATGAAACCTTAATGAAGGAACCTTTATCATGATCACATGATAGTGCACAAAACAAGCTTTTTCATATTCAAAAACATTGAAACCATATCCAGCATCTTCTTTTTCCATGATGGAACTAAAATTGATACTCATTTTGGAAAATAACCTTGAATGTACACAAACATATAGAAACTAAATAATCTACTCATTAATGACTTTAAAACTACTGAAGAAATTGAGATAAACTAGAAAGAATCATGGAAACCAAAGGTAATGAATATGTGAGTCTCAGTAATCTATAACACACAGCAAAAGCAGTCACAATATGGAAGTTTACAGCAATTAGTGTGCATAAGATAAAGCTAGAAAGATGGCAAATGGGCAACCTAACATCATGCTTAAGGAATTGGAAAAAAACGTTTAAGAAATGCCAGGACAAAATAAATAAGAAATATTTCAACAGACATAAATTAAATAGAAAATAAATGAACTACACAAAAAAAATGAAAGCAAAAGCTGGTTCTTTGAAAAGATAAACAAAATTGACACAACATTAACTAAACTGATTAAGTAGAAGATATAAAGAAACCAGAAAAAACGAATTCACGATGAAACAGGTAATATTACAACAGACATAATAAAAATAAAAAACATCATTAGAGCATACTAAGAGTGATTATATGCCAACCAAGAAAAAGCTGGATGAGATGGATAAGTTCCTAAACACCTATAATCTATGAAGATTGAATCAGGAGGACACAGAAAGCCTGAGTAGACCTTTAACAAGCAATGACATTGAATCAGTAATAAATAATCTCCTAACAGAGAAACAACCTGGACTTGTTGCTTCAATTCTGAATTCTACAACTTTTTTAAAATTTAAATTTTATTTACTTATTCATTTATTTTAATTTGACCAGAGATACAAATAGAAAAAGAGAGAGAGAGAAAATGAGAAAGCAAGCCACCAGGTCCATGGCTCAAACCATGGTCAGCCATGCAGGAGTGCCCAGACCCTTAAATACCATACCACTGCTGGTCCCCAATTCTATAAAATTTTTAAAGAAGATTTAACCCCTATTCTACTCAAGATATTTTTAGAAATCCAAAAGAATAAACCCTCTCATATTCATTTTATGAGGCCTCCATGATCCTCATTCCCAAAATGGATGAGGACATGACAAGAAAGGAAAACTACAGATCAAGATCTCTGGTAAATATAGATACAATAATTCTCAAGAATATACTAGGAAATTGTATTCAATAATATGTAAAAAGATTATACATCAAGACAAGGTACACGTTAGTTCAGGGATGCAGGGATGATTCAACATACACAAATCATAAATGTAATACACCATATTAAGAGAAATAAAGTTAAAAATCATATTATCATGTCAATTGATGCATAAAAAGCATTTGACAAAATACAACATCCTTTTATGATTAAGACTTTCAGAAAAATAGGCATGGAAGGGTCATTCCTCAACACAATAAAAGCTATTTGTGAAAAACCAATAGCTAACATCATACAACAGCTGAGAACTTTTCCACTAAAAGCTGGTACAAGAGAAGACTGTACATTTTCTCCACTCCTTTTAAATATAGTACTGGAAATCATAGCCAATGCAATAAAAAATGGGAATAAAATAAAAGGTATTCAAATAGGGAGAGAAGAGTTGAAAATATTTCTATTTGTAGATGACATGACTGTATACATAGAAGACACAACTTTATCCATGAAAGACTTCTGGAAGTAATAAATGAATATAGTAAAGCACCGGGATACAAAATTAACACACAAAAATTTATAACATTTCATATAGGAACAACAAGCAGACTATGGTAGAACCAGAAAAAGTAATCCCATTTACCATAGCCACAAAAAGTATAAGATACCTGGAAATAACTAACCAAAGAAATCAAAGACCTCTACAAGGAAAACTAAAATTCTTTTAAAAAAAGAAATTTAAAATGGCACAAAAAAGTTAAAGGACATCTCATGTTTCTGGACTGGAAAAGTTAGTATAATCAAAATGACAATTCTAGCCAAATTATAAGAGACATTCTTCACAGATTTAGAAAAGACAATTCTAAAATTTGTCTGGAATTATGAAAAGACTCTATTCCCAAAGCAATCCTGTGCAAGAAGAGAGAAGTAGGAGGTAGCTCACTCCTTGAACCCAAAATATATTACAAAGCTGTGATAATTAGAACAGCATAGTACTGGCACAAAAACAGACTTTTGGACAAATGGAACAGAATAGAGACCCCAGAAATAAACCTCAAAGCATACAGCAAACTGATTTTTGAGAAAGGATATTAGTCAATTCAGCAAGAAGAGGAAAACCTCTCTAGCAAATGGTGCTGGAAAACTGGATATCCACCTGCAAAAAGATGACTCTGGACCCCTCTCATCATTAACAAAAAACAACTCATAATGAAACTAAGCTCTAAACCTAAGACTTGAAAATATAATGCTACTGGTATAAAATACTGAGGAAACTCTGGCAGACATTGAGATAGGCAAAGACTCCCAAAACATAGGCAATAATCCCAAAAATGGATAAGTGGGATTACATCAGATTAAGAAATTTTTGCACAGCAAAAGACACAGTAATTATTGTGAATCAACAGTCTTCAGCATGGGAGAATATTTTGTAAATTATGTCTCACATAAGGGTGTGATAAACAGAATACACAGGGAACTCAATTGACTTAATAGAAAAAATAAAGATAAACTCAATTAAAAAATGGGAAAATAAACTGAAAAAACAGCTTTCTGAGAAAGACATATGAAGAGCCAAAAAGCATATGAAAAAATGCTCAACATCCGTCATCACAAGGAAGATGCAAATGCAAAAAGCAATGAGATACCACCTAATCCCAGTCAGGATGGCTAAAATGAAAAAAAAAAAAAAAAAAAGAAAGAAAGAAAGAAAAGAAAAAGAAAAAGGAAAAGAAACATGCTGATGGGTCTGTGGTAAAAGAAGAACTCTCCTACATTGTTTGTGGAAGTAAAAATTAGTCTGGCCACTGTGGAGAACTACCAAATTATCCAGCAATTCCACTCCTGGGTATTTACTCAAAGTATAAGAGGAGACTCGGTCACAAAACTGCTTCCATACTCAGTGGCTGAAACTGAAAGTTTAGAAGATATACAAACATAGAAAATGGTTATGAATACAGTATACAGTGTGGGAAGAGGATGGGAAGAGAGTCTCAGAAAAAAAGCAACAAGGAGAAAAATAGAAAGGCAAGACATTTATGGGACACAAAAATAAATTATTATCTGTTGAAGATAATATGTATAGTATCCCCAACTGGACTAGTATGAAATGTATTCATGTTGGAAAATTCACTAAGCAATGTATAGTGCTTGAATGTGTAAAAGAAATCAAAATAAAATATATTAAATTTTAAAATAATAAATAGATAAATTTTAAAGTGTAATTAAAAATAAATAAAAAGTAAGAAGTACATGAACTTGTTTTTTCTTCAAAATGGATATAACATTTTCCCCTTTTTTCTTGAACTAATATTTTCTTTTTACATTCCCTTGTGCCTAGATCATGCAACCAGGAAACATTTTGATGGAGTTCCAAATGTCATTCTTTACTGGGTTTGTAAACCTTCTGAGCCCCAAATTCTGCAGTAAAACTCATTAGCTCATAATGTGAGATAATTTCAGAAAGTTTCAGGACAAATGTCAACAAGATATGAGTATACATTGGGACATTATACATGTATAAATTGATGTAGTATTTTTTAAATAATGTGTATTTTTCATGAACTTTTGGAGACTGTTCTTCTGTCTTAACAGAATGAAAATGTGTGAAAATTAAATAATATAGGGGCCAGCAGGTACATGGGTTTTAAGGCACTGGAATCCCAGGTGACCAATGCAGTTCAAATCTCAGACCTTGAAGCTTGAAAATAACACAGGACATGAGTGCATGTGCCCAAAATTCAAGGATGAGAATAGACGAGAAGGATTGCGATGTGGCCATCCATTTTTTTTTTTTTGAGAGATTTTCACTGTAGGGCGTGTGCGCTAGCCAGACAGACAGAGAGAGGCATAGAGACAGAAAGCGAGAAATCACCCCCCAGGGGGGATGGTCACGCCGCAATCCCTTCTCCTCCATTCGCCTCTCGGGATCTTGGGCACGCACGCACACACGCCCGGCGTGAGTTTTAAGCCACTGGGTCCGGGACACGAACCGCGGTCGACTACGTGGGAGTCCAGCGACATAGCCATTATGGTAACTGCTGGTTCCCTGGCCATCCATTTTGAGGGGTTATTTCTCACTTTCCCTGTCTCTATTTCTCTCAGCGAGAGCATGTGCTCTATGGAGAAACCTAAAAAAAGAACAATTGAGATAAACATTTAACAGATACAAAAATGAAGTTATCTTTTTATGATGATGTATATGGCAATATCTTTGACTTGAGCAGTATTCACTGTACTTATGAGAAAAATTATGTTGTACACTGTAAAAATGTGCAGTGATTAAATGTAAATCTTAAAAATGTAATAAAAATGATGCTGATAACTTTGGAAGAATACACACATTGTAGTAGTTAAAATATATTTATGTGTGTGGTAATATTTTGACTGGACAGTGTTAGTGTATTCATGCTGGGAAAATTCATTTTGTATGCTGTAAAGATATACAGTGATTGAATGTAAATATATGCATATAAGAAAATACAAGGAAAAAAACAATAAAAAACTTTCAAATTTTTTTCAAAAAAGGGGGAATAAGAAAAATGAAATATTTCCTAATGAGAAAATTAAATAAGATATATCATATGATTCTCACTTCAGTCTATGGTCCATGAAATGTTCTCAATATATCCTACAATTTTCAAATGTTTCATAAATGTATGGCAACTATTTACTTGTGTTACAACCATGAAACTCCTAACTGTTTTGTAAGAATTTTCCTGAAGACAGAGACTGTACTCAAAACCCATGTGTTCATTGCTGGTGAGCACAGTCCTTTCCCTTACTGAAGAGAAAATGGCAATTTTCTGGACATACCACAAGCTGTGTCCCCAAAAGAAGTCAATGCTTTGAAGTTCAAATGAACCTAAGAAAAATAGGTTTCTCAATCTTAGACTATGAAGAAAATTTTAATTCAGGGTTGGCAACAGTTGCTAAGGAGATTAAACCTCTGGAGGAGAGCCCACAGAAAACTAATAAATATTGGATTCACCTGACTTCAACTTGGGCTCTTGGAACAATCAGCAGAAAATTTTTCCTTTCTTTTTTTTTAATTTCAAGTTTTTTTATACATTCAATCATATTATTTAGCTTGCAAAGAGAATATTTCAACATGCATAACCATTTACTGTGTTTCTATATCTCTTAGTCATTCAGTTTCAGTCATAGAGTGTGGACACTCTGTATATATTAAGTTGGGGACATACATAGTCACTCCTTCATAGCCTGGCTTGCTTCACTCAGGAGTAAATCTTTCATATTCATCCACAGTCTGTCAAAAGCCAGGGTCTTGGTTTTTATGGCTAAGTAGTATTCCACAGAATATATGTGTCACAGCTTTTCAATCCATTTATGTTTGTGATTATTTGGGTTGGTTTCATGTCTTAGCAATTGTGAATAATGCTGCAATAAACATCAAGGGCAAGCACTTTTCCAAGTAAGCATTCTTCTGGCCTTTGGGTAGAGACTAAGGAGTGGGATTGCTGGATCATATGGTAGTTCTATTTGTAGGTTTTTGAGGAATCTCCAAATTGTTCATCACAGTGGCTGGACCAAATTAAATTTACATTCCCACCAACAGTGTAAGTGAGTTCACCTTTCACCACACCCCTGCCAGCACTTATTTCTTTTTTTAATCGTAGTCATTTTGACTGGGGTTAGGTGGTATCTCATCGTTGTTTTGATCTGCATTTCCCTTACAATGAGGAATGTTGAGCATTTTTTTCATATACTTTTTGGCTATTCATAGGTCATCCTTAGAGAGCGGTTTTTTTTAACTCATTCTCCCATCTTTTAATAGGGTTGATCATCTTTTTTTCAGAACAACTGATTGTGTTCCTTGTGTCATCAGTCCCTTATTTGACACATAGTTTACAAAAATATTTTCCCATTCTGAGGACCGTTGATTCATATTAGTACTGTGTCTTTTGTTATGCAAAAACTTCTTAGTCTGATTTAATCCCATCTATGTATTTTGGGGATGGTTGAGTGTACTTAGGGGGTCTTATTTAAGAAGTCTTTGGCTACCTCAATGTCTCCCAGAGTTTCCACAGAGTTTTCTAGGAGCAGTTTTATAGTTTGAGGTCTTAGGTTTATATCTTTGATTGACCTTGAGTCAATTTTTGTGAATGGTAACATGTAGGGTTTCAGATATTTCTTTCTGCACGTGGATATCCAGTTTTTCCAGCACTGTTTGCTGAACAGGTTTTCCTTTTCCCACTGGATTGACTGGTACCCTTTGTCAAAAACCAGTTGACTGTATGTTTAGGAGTTTATTTCTGGGGACTCTGTTCTGTTCCATTTGTCCATCTGTGTTTTTCTGTGCCAGTACCATGCTGTTTTTTTTTTTGTTTGTTTTTTGTTTTGTTTTGTTTTGTTTTGTTTTGTTTTTTTTGAGAGATTTTCACTGTAGGGCGCGTGCGCTCGCCAGACAGACAGAGAGAGGCATAGAGACA
>NW_006209326.1:4135-43522 GCF_000334495.1 Tupaia belangeri chinensis | reverse complement strand
CCGGGTCCGGGACACGAACCGTGGTTGACTACGTGGGAGTCCAGCGACATAGCCATTACTCTAACTGCTGGTTCCCACCATGCTGTTTTGATGACCAGAGCTTTGTAGTATATTTTTGGGTCTGGGAGTGAGATGCCACCCATTCTACTCTTCTTTTGCAGGATTGCTTTGGCAATATGAGGTCATTTATAATTCTAGACAAATTTTATGATTGTCTTTTCTACATCTGTGAAGAATATGTCTGATACTTTGGGATTGCATTAAATTTGTAGATTAATTTGGGTAGAATTGCCATGTTGATTATATTAATTCTTCCAATCTAGGAACATGGGATGTCCTTCCTCTTTTTTGTGTCATTTTCTATTTCTATTTTCAGCTTCTCATACTTTTCCTTGTGGAGGTCTTTAACTTCTTTGGTTAGATTTATTCCTAGGAATGTTATACATTTGTGGCTATGGCAAATGGAATTACTTTTGCAATTCTATCTCATTCTGCCTGCTGTTCATATATAGAAATGCTATGAATTTCTGTATGTTGATTTTGTATTCTGCAACTTTACTGTATTTGTGTATTACTTTTTCAGAATTTTTTCATGGATGTCATTGGGTTTCCTATGCACACTATCATGTCATCTGCAAATAAAGAGAATTTCACCTCTTCTTTTTATATTTGAATGCATTTTATTTTTTCCTCTTTTCTGATTGTGATGGTGAGGACTTCCAGTACTACATTGAAAAGGAGTGGATAAAGTGGGCATTCTTGTCTTGTAACAGTTTTTAGTGGAAAAGCTTTCAGCTTTTCTCCATTCAGGATGATGTTCGCTATGGGTTTTTCATAGATAGCTTTTATTTTGTTGAGTAATGACCCTTCTATGTTGATTTTGTTGAGAGTCTTGAGTGTGAAGGGATGTTGTATCTTATCAAATGCTCTGCATCAATTGATATAATCATATGGTTTTGATCTTTCTTCCTGTTAATATGGTGTATTACATTTATGGTTTTGCATACATTGAACCAACCTTGCACTCCTGGAGTAAAATCTACCTGATTATGATGTATAATCTTTTTTATAAGTCATTGAATGTGATATGCTAGTATCTTGTTGGGATTCTTTTTGTCTATATTTATCAGAGACATTGGTCTATAGCTTCCCTTCCTTATCTTGTCATTTTCTGTTTTAAGCATAAGGGTGATGAAGGCTTCATAGAGTGAATTAAAGAGAGATTGACTCCTTTGCATCTTTAGAAATAACTAGAGCATAATGAGAGTTAACTCTTCTTTGAAATTTTTGTAGAATTTAGAGATGAAGCTATCGGGGTCTGGTCTTTTTGTTGTTGTTGTTAAGAAGTTATTTATTACTGATTCTAGCTCCTTGCTTGTTATGGGCCTATTCAGACTTTCTATATCCTTCTGGCTCAATCTTGGTAGAGTGTGTGTGTCCAGAAATTTGTCCATCTCATCCAGATTTTCTTGGTTTTTTTTGGCATATGGTTGTTCATAAGATCAGCTAATGTTTTTTTGTTTTGTTTTGTTTTGTTTTGTTTTTTTGGGGAGAGAGATGGTTGCAATAGAACGTGTGTGCTCACCAGAAAGACAGAGAGAGACAGACAGAAAGAAAAAATCATTACCCAGGGGAGATGGCCATGCCAGAATATTTTTAAGTAAGTAAATAAATAAATAAATGAAATAAAATAAATAAATCTAAAAAACCTCCAATGTTACAGAAGTAGTTTTCACTTTTCAGACTGACATTTTAAAAAATGCAAAATCCTCAGCACCTTTTCTAGGTAAGAGAATGAGAGGTGTAAGTAACCAAGTACGGACGAGATAATTCAGTTATACGTATATATAATTTTTTTGGAGAGGTTTTTTCTATAGGGCGTGTGCACTCACCCGAAAGACAAGAGAGAGACAGAGAGACAGAAAGCGAGAAATCACCCCCCAAGGGAGTTGGTCACGCCGTGATATCTTCTCCTCCATTCTCCTCTCGGGATCCTGGGCACACTCACACACGTGCCCAGCATGAGTTTAAGCCACAGGGTCCAGGATTCAAACCATGGTCAAGTACATGGGAGACCAGTGACATAGCCATTATGCTAACTGCTGGTCCCCCCAATGTTTGCTATTTCTACTACATCTGTTGTTATATCGGCTGCTTCATTGCAGATTGGATTCATCTGGCTCCTTCCTCTCTTCTTAATAAGTCTTGCTAGAGGTATACTGATTTTGTTTATCTTTTCAAAGAACCAGCTTTTACTTTTATTTGTTTTCTGTATAGTTAATTAATTATTTCCTATTTCATTTATTTCTGCTTGTGTTTTTATCATTTCCTTTATCCTCGAGTTTTTGGAGTTTTATTGCTTTTGTTTTTCTAGTTCTCTGAGGCATGATATTAGGTGATACATTTTTTTTCTTTTTGTTTTCTACTTATGTGCACTAATTAGTATGAACTTCCCTCTTCTGACTGCTTTTTCAGTGTCCCAAAGTTAATGGAATCTCATGTCCTCATTGTCATTGGATTCCATTAATCTCTTCATTTATGAGTCTTTATTTCTTCAGTAGTTGTGACATCATTCAGGAGTAGGTTAGTTTCCACATATTTGTATTTTTGAGGATTTCTCTTCAAATTAAAATCAGGTTTAATCTCATCATGATCAGAGAAGATGATATAATATAATATAATATGTGTACATATAAATACATAAACATATATAAATATATATAAAAGATCTAAAAGATCTGACCATTCCTCAGACTAATCTTCCCATGACTCAGCACTTGATCAGTTTTGTTCTTAGAGGCCTCTTAATTTCAAAATGCCTGCAGACCTGCTGGCCGGCTTTACTGACAGCTTAGTTCACCTTTAAATTACCTTTCTCCAAAGTCTTGTAAGGACTCTCGTGTGTTCAAAGCATTTCTTTGTGGTTATCTCTGATACACACCAGAAATTCGTGATTTTCTTCTTAAAATATGGGGGAGGGGTATGTTTCTTAAAACTACAAGCACTTCATTTCTTAGCTTCATGAAACCTTTGCCAAGAATTTTATACCTATATTCTAAGTTAGGAGCTATCATTTATTCCCTCATCATAATGTTTTTAAAATTTTTATTAATTATTATTATTTAAAGTTGCTACAGGGCATGTGTACTCAGGAGAGAGAGAGAGAGGGAGAGAGAGAGAGAGAGAGAGAGAGAGAGAAAGTAGATGAGAAATCAGACTGTCAGGTCTAGGATTTGAACCATGGTTAACTGTGTGGGAGTCCAGTGCCTTATACACCATGCCACATGCATGTTTGTTTTGTTTCTACAGATATATTGAAATATTTTTATTTTTGTTTTTATTTTTATTCACTTTAACATGAACTTGGTGTTTTATTCACCTTAACATGAACTTGGTGTTTTATAGCCAAGTGTCATGGTGGTTAAGGAGACTGGATCCTACATGACTAATAGAGCATTCAGTTAGAGTCCCAAATACAGTGGCTTAAAAAATTTATATAGATTTTCCTTCACTGTCTTTTACTACATATTTCCTTTACTTTCATTTCTTTTTCTGCTAATATTATGAGTGTCATTAACCAATAATTATAGTTGGGATTGCAGTGTGGCCATCTCCACTCTGGGGTGTGATTTCTCACTTTGTCTGTTTTTGTCTCTCCATCTCTTTGGCAAGTGTACACATCCTATGGCAAAAAAAAAAAAGGAGAGAGACTCTACTCAATAATTTTGCTTTTGTCTGGTTGTAGTATTTTGTCAATGTCATTTCTCAATTCCCCTTGCATTAAGTTGACACAGAAATAGACCATTCTCAGTTTTGGAGTAAGGATTTTCACTAAAATAAGATGCACTATGAAACTGACCTTAATATGTAGATATCTGGTATTTTTACTATGGCCAATAATGCTGCACATCTTTATTAACTTTTCTTCCCAGGAAATTGGGATGACAATGATAAGAATCAAGTTAGTGGGACTTCAGCAATGAATTCTGACCTCATCAAAAGACTTCATATTAAACAAGTTTTGCACTACTCACTCAGGAGAAAGTCTCTTAAAGAATGAATTATGATTATGATAGCTTTAAGTTACTTGTATAATCTCTCAGACCTGTGAGCTTTTGTCACAAGTATTGATCTGAAAAGTTAGATTGGAGCTATGTATATGCTAATTCATTGTAGATTGTTTCTGAAACAGACATCAGAATCAAGAATCTCTGGGACCAAGTAAGCCACCTTCAAAAATCAACCATAAACCTATGTTTCTGCCTGTTCTCCTTGCTTCCTTCCTAAAAAGAATAACAATGTAAAAATAATAATAATAAAATTACTGTATCATGTGCATGTACACATGCCCAAAATCTTGAGAGGGGAATGGAGGAGTAGTAATTGTAGTGTCATCACCCCCTCACCCCCCAGTATGGTACAGTCTCACTTTCTCTCTCTCTTTCTCCAATAAGCACACAGACCCTAGAGCAAATTTTAAAAAGAAAGAAGAAAGAAGGGAAGAGTCTGATTTAAGTTTTACACAAGTTCATTTGGTGATGTCCTTCTATTAAGAACTTCCTTCTTCGGACCAGTTTCATGGCTTTCTGATTAAGGCAGCTGTCTCCACATGACCAACTGTGCAATTTGAGTCCCAGAACTGGCAGTTTGGTAAATACTCTGGCCCATATGTCCAAGATCCTGAAAGGAACAGAAGATTGAGGAGAATAAATTGGGACATGACCATTCCCTATGGGGAGTGATTTCTCCTCTCCTCTCTCTGTGTCTTTCAGTCTCTCTCTGAAAAGCTCATATACCCTCTAACAAACCGAACAAACAAACAAATATAAAACACAAAATAAAGCAAAACACAAAACACCTTCATTCTTCATTGTAGAAGTAGGGTTCAAAAGGTTTGAAAGACCTGATTGTCACATTCAGAGTAAGACTCAAGAGACATCATCTCAAGAAAAAATAGGAAAGTTCCAGAAGGAGAATGGAGGAAAAGGGATTGTAGCATAACCATTCCCACTGGGAGGTGATTTCTCACTTTTTCTTCATCTCTCTGGTGAGTGCACATATCCTATAGCAAAAATCTCTCTTTTTTTCATTTTATTTATTTATTTATTTTTATTATTTTTTTAAATTTTATTTTATTTTATACATTCCATCACGTTATTTAGCTTACAAAGTGAATATTTCAACATGTGAACATTTCTCCCTAGTCCAGCTGACAAAATTATAAAATTATCTTCAACAGGTAATACCACATTTATTTGTTCCATTAACAATTTGCCTCTCTAAAAATATCTCTTTTTAAACAAAATATAGTTATTAATTTTTAAAATTTTTATACATTCAATCACTATAGCTTGTAAAGTGAATTTACTCAACATGAATAAACCTAACACCAATGCAGTTGATTTCATACACATTATCAACACAATCACCCATTTCTGTGTCCCTTAAATATCTTACTTCTCTATTTTTCCATGATTCCTTTTCTCTCACTCTCCCCCATTTCCCACCCTCCAAAATCTCCCTCTTAAATAAAAAAGGAAAGTTTATTGAGAGAAAGAGCACCTTGGGGTCTGAAGCTGGAGGTGCCTCTTCCACCCACCAACAGGGAAAAGGTTTTTTTTATAGGATAATCAAGCTATTCTGAGAGACTGCATGTGCAGCTGATATGCAGGGGAGTTAGGCTTTGTGAAATAAGTATACGTGAAAAATTCAGTGGGTCGATTTGATCCATCTCTAGGGAGTTATACCTTCCAGTATCTCTTTGGGTCTTTATTTGATAATTTCTGGGTCAGTATGACGTGTTTGCTCAGAAAGCCTTAGATTTTGGAACTTTTTTTTTTTTTGAGAGGTTTTTGCTATAGGGCGCATGCGCTCGCCAGACAGACAGACAGAGACAGAGAGAGAGAAAGCAAGAAATCACCCCCCAGGGGGGATGGCCATGCCACAATTCCTTCTCCTCCATTCTCCTCTCCAGATCTTGGGCATGTCCGGGGTGAGGTTAAGCCACCGCATCCGGGACTCGAGCCACGGTCGACTACGTGGGAGTCCAGCGACATAGCCATTACGCTAACTGCTGGTCTCGGAACATTTTGGATTGTGGATTTTGGATTTTTGAGTAAGGGATGCTCAACCTATATGAGAAATACGGGAATCTCCAAATTTTTCCTATTTGCATTTTGACAATAAATATGGGAAAGCAGGTAAATAACAATGGGAAAAACCCACTGGATACAGAGAGAGCAAATTGCTTTATAAAAGAATAACTGAAATTGTATAAAAACCTGAGATCGAATCAATTGAAACTAAAGTAAAAAGATGGATGAAATTCTACTTCTATTTTATTAAAGAACTGCAATTTCTGAGTCTGAGAGTTACATTCCTTCAATTCCATATATCCTTGAAAAATGGCCTGAGTATTGTTTTCCTGTAATTGTTTCAGAGACCTCTTTATGTTTTTATTCCTCAGACTGTACATGAAGGGGTTCAGCATGAGTGTGACCACAGTGTACATCACTGAGGCTATTGCCCTTGAGTGTGAACTGTGAGTAGCACTAGCACTAAGGTACACACCAACACTTGTACAATAAAAATAAGGACACAAATGAGAGGTGATAGACACAGGTGGAAAATGCTTTATATTTCCTCTGAGCAGATGAGATTCTTTGTATAGAGGAAACTATCTTAGAATAAGAATAAAGGGTATCAGAAAAGGTTCCACCACCATCTCTAATGTAAAATACATAGCCATGTTATTAAGAAAATTATCAGAACAGGGAAGGTGGATCACCTTATTAAGTTCACAGAAAAACTGGGGACTTCAAAATCTATACAAAAGGACAGCTGTGATGCCATTAAGTTATGTAACAAGGAATTCAGGACACTCATGACACAGGTTATAAGGACCAGCATCACATGGAGCCAGGGGTTCATAATGACTGTAGTGCAGGGGGTGACAAATGGCCACATACTGGTCATAGGTCATCACAGTGAACAGAAAGATGTCCAATCCTGCAAAAAGTAGGAAATAAGTTCATCTGGGTGATACAGTCTGAATAGGTGATGACATTTCTCTGTGTCTGGATATTCAGCAACATCTCTGGAATGGTGGTGGAGAAAAAAACAGATGTCAGCAAAGGACAGGTTGGAGAGGAAGAAGTACATGGGCATGTGCATGTGGGAGTCTGAAATGATGGCCAGGATGATGAGCAGGTTTCCACACACAGTGATCAGGTGCATGAAGAGGAAAAGCCCAAATATGAGGAACTACAATTCTTGTGCCTCTGAAAGTCCCAGAAGAAGGAATTATGAAATTTATGTATCATTCCCAGGTTCATAAAGTTGATGTGACTACCAAAAAAAGAAAAGAAAAAGGATTTGATGTAAATATACATCACTTACCTGTCACAGATGCTATCATTTCTATTCTGAACTCAGGAACTTTATTTATTTATTTTGTGTGTGGCTCTGACCCCTTTAGGCCTTCTCTGATTAGAAATTCCTGTCTGTGGAAAACAATATGGAGTGACCTCAAAGACCTACAAATACAACTACCATATGATCAAACAATTCCACTTCTGGCTATCTACCCAAAGGACAGGATAATGCATATCTATATTTACTGTGCAATAATTCACAATTGGCTAAGACAAGGAACCACCCCAAATATCCATGAACAGATGAATGGATTGAAAAAGTGTGGCACATATACTGCATGTAATACTATTTAGCCATAAAAAAATAAACCCTGGCATTTGATAGAAAGTGGATGAATATGGAAGATTGTTGAGTGAAGCAAGTCAGTCTATGAAAGAGAGACACTGTATGTCTCCACTTAATATATATTGTATGTCCAAATTCTATGGTAGAGAATGAAAGATAGAAGGATACATTGTCCCCACTTAACATAAACCGAATGTCTGCACTCTATGACTGAAACTGATTGACTAACTGTTGAACAAACACAAGGGATGGGTGTGAATGTCAGATGAGGTGTATGTGGAGGAGTGGGACCCAATGAGGAACATTTGGAGAAGGGATACAGAGTTAGAGCATTGACGGGATGGGGAGGTGTGGTGTTATCGGTTGAAGATATTTTGATCAATGGGACTGGGGAGAAATGTTCACATATTGAAATGCTCACATTGTAAACTAAACAATGTGATTGAATGTATATACAAAAATAAATAAATAAATTTAATAAAATAAAATTAAAAAGGTGAAAAAAAGAAGTAACAAAAAAAGAAAATAGTTATGGACACTGGATACAATGTGGAAGGAGGGTGGTATAGAGGAAGAGTGTAAGGGAGAAAATTAGGGGGAAAAATAGAGGGACAAAGAAATGGTTTATAACCTATTGTGGGATACAGAAATGGTCTATAACCTGTTGATGATAACATGTAGAATATTCTCAACTGGACCAGTCTGAGATATATTTCATGTTGAGTAAATGCTTTCAACAAGCTAAATTATGTATATCAATCAAATGTATTAAACAGTAATTATATAAATAAATAAATTCCTGTCTTGCTCAGCTTTTCCCCAAGGACATGTATGCTACAGTTTTAATGAAAAATACATCATACACTTGAGAAATATAAATTAAATTTTGGCATGGTTTAGGCACTATTTAGACAATGAGTGAACAAAGTTATAAAACAAAGAAAGCGAGTGAATATGAAAGATTTACTGCTAAGCAACGCAAGCTAGACCATGAAAGAGAGGCATTTATGTCACCACACAATATATATCAAATGTCTGCACTCTATTACACAAACTGAAAGATTCCATAATAGTATCTCAAATGGTGATGAATCCTATGACTATAAGGAGAGAAGGTAAAGGGCCACCAGGTGGTGTTTTGGTTAAGGTGTTGGATTACTATATGGCCATCTGTAGTTCAAGTCCAGGACCTGGTGGCTTTCTCTCTCTCTCTCTCTCTCTCTCTGTTCCCTGTCACATATTTTAAAATAATAATAATGAGGGGCCAGTAGATGACATAGGGGTTATGTCACTGGAATCCCACATGAATGAATGCAGTTTGAGTCCCAGACCCAGTGGCTTCAAACCCATGCCAGGTGCGTGTACATGCATGCTCAAAATCCCAAGAGGAGCATGGCAGAGAAGGCATTACAGCATGGCCATTCCCCCTGGGAAGTGATTTCTCACTTTCCTTCTCACTCTCTCTGTCTCTTTCTCTGCCCTATAATGAAACCTCTAAAAAAATGATGATAATAAACTTAAAATAAATAATTCTTTAATTTAAAAAGAGAGAGAGAGAGAGAAGGTAAGAAGGAAAGAAAGGATGCGGTGTTATTTTTATTTTCTTACTGGGATTTCAGACAAGACTAGCAGACAAGCTGAAAATTGAACAGAGACCATAATAAAGACAGGGCAGGAGTCACAGCATTACCTGAGGAGTGTTCAAGGTGGGAGAATGGCCAAGGCAAAGACCTTGAGGGATTTCCAGCTTTCAGATCTTCAAGGTGAACAAGAAATTTAGTATAGCAAGGAAATGAGCAAGAGTCACATGGGAAGAGAGAGAATGAGTGAGCTCGAATGAACAAAAAGGCCTGCTGTTGCTGAAACTCAAAACCACATGGATGCTCTCTGTGTAGACATTTATGCATCTGCAGTGTATAAACTTGTCTTCAGAGGTGTCCCATAAATAGAAATGCAACAATCTGTATTTTCTTCTGTTACCTTGAGTTGTAGTCTTTATATTATGAGCCACCTTTAGGAAAACATGAGCCTGAGTCCCATTACTCTGAAAGAAGATCTTCTTTAAATGCCTGAACACACACACACACACACACACACATAAACACACACACACATGCAACATATGCAAAAACACACACATACATGCATCTCACTGTGGCCTACTGGGGTCATCTTTATTTATTTATTTTTCTTTTGGCATAGGGCATGTGGGCTCACTGGAGAGAGATAGAAGGAAGGAAAGTAAGAAATCACCCCCAGGGGGGATGACCAAGCCACAATCCCTTTTTATCCATTCTCTTCCTGAGCTTTTGGGCACTTATGCACACACATCTGTTGTGTTTCTCAAGCTGCTGGTTATGGGACTTAAACCATGGTAGCCATGTGGGAACCTAGTACTTTAATAACCATTACACCTGCTGGCCCCTTGGGGCCATCTTAATACTATACTTCTCTCATTCTTAGTCCCAGGATTACAAAGGAATAATACCAGGTAACTTGTCATTATCATATTATCTTTCCCTGAATAAACATAGAAATGGAACCTCAAATTCTGGCTTGAAAATTCCTTCACATATGTCATCTTGAGGGTCTGCTTTGGTAGAACCCTTTTCTGCCTTATGTTTGAAGAAACAAACAAAATAATCTGCCTAGTTAACAGGGAGAGTGATTCATTGGACCTGGGGGAAAGAGAGGCCTAGCAAATTCAGGTAGTCCTGAGAGACCATAAGTGAGAACAAACTTTCTTAATTATGGAGATATTTGAATTACTGTTATACTCTTTCACACTCACTAAAAATAATAAAAGTCAATTATCATTTTACCAAGCAAGAAAAGTAGTGGTATCTGTTTGGTGTGAAGACATGAGATTGAGAGTCTCAATAGGAAAAAAAAATTTAAATTTAAAAATGAGCAAATGGAATAAACCAATAATTCTCCAAGGAAATATACAAAGAACCACAAAATTTGAACATGTTTTATTTATTTATTTAATTTTGCTGTAGGACATGTGCATTTGGCATAGAGAGCAAGCGAGTGAGAGAGAAAGCATTCTCTGGGTGAACAGCCATGCCTCCATCCCTTCATTCCCTCAGGATTTTGGTCATGCACACACATTTACCCAGGATGTTTTTCAAGTTGCATGGTCCAGGACTCCAACTGTGCACGTGGCATAAAGGATTTGGCTACCCTATTATGACACTGGCTGGTCCTGACAATGTTTTACATGAAACAGTACAATACTTTTTTTTTCTTTAGCTGTTCCAAATTTATTTTTCTAAGAGTCCCTTTCTCCCATGGTTTTGTTGCAGTTTTTTTTAGCTGTTCCAAATTTATTTTTCTAAGAGTCCCTTTCTCCCATGGTTTTGTTGCAATTTTTTGAGTTTTTTTAAATTATTTTATTTAACTTTATTTATTTTAGTTTGAAGAGAGAGACAGAGTAAGAGAGAGAGAGAGAGAGAGAGAGAAGGAAAGTGAGAAAGCAAGCCACCAAGTCCGGAACTCAAACCACAGTTGGCCTTCTGGGAGTCCAGTGCCCTTAACTAGCATGCCACTTGCTGGTCCTGTAGCTTTTTGTTTTTTATTCTTAGGCTTTTATTTTCTTATCTTTTTTTTTTTTAACAAATCTAGTAGGTACATCCTATTTCTAGTTCTATTGTATCTTCATTTATCATACAAAGGCTTCTGTAAGCTGTATTTGATAAAATCCTTCACTTACCATGATAATTCTGTTCTTTTTTATTGAATAAAATTCTGCACATGAAAAACAAAATTCTAGGGCCAGCAGGTAACATGATAGCTAAGGTACTGGGCTCTCACATGGCCGACTGTGATTCAAGTCCTGTTCCTCATAGCTTGCTTTCTCACTTTCTCTCTCTCTTTCTCTCTCTGTTGTGTACACATGTACTGTAGAAAATTTTAAAATAGTAATAATTATAAAATTAAATTTAAAATTATTTTTAAAATGCATATATGATTTGTTCCTGATGGCATTACTGCTAAATTATAAATACTTATTTTATTGCCCTCTGCCTTTACCATTATGGCACAAGATCTAAATAACAAAGTTTTCACATGCTTTAATTACCTTTCTGTTCTCACAAAAGTTGTGAATATGTGCACATTATCTGAAAAAGCTAAAGCAAGGAGAAACTTGTGAAATAAAAATAATTGCATGTGACTACACCCAGGTTAACCATAAATGTTTGTTTGTTTGTTTGTTTTGTTTTCCTTTTTGCTATAGGGTGCATACACTCATCAGAGAAAAGAAAGACAGACAGAGATAAGGAAAGTGAGAAATTATCTCAAAGGGGATGGCCATTCTACCATTCCACAATTCCCTCTCCTCCATTCTCCTACCAGGATTGTAGATATACATGTGTGTCCAGCATGAGTTTAAACTGCCAGGTCTGAGACTCAAATTCCAGTGGGTCATGTGGGAGTCTGGTGTCTTAACCACCATGCCAAATGCTGACCCCAAATATAATGATTTGGAAACAATTTAAAGACTTTCAAACATTCCTCCCAAATGACTTTGATACTTACATTAAAAAATTAAATGGATGGGGGAGAGACAGGGAGCAAAAGCATTAATGGCACAAAGAGGTGTGGTATTATCTGTTGAAGATGTTTTGTGGTTTTATCGACGGTGCTGGGGAGAGGTGTTCACCTGCTGAAATATCTATTTTGTAAGATAAATAATAATGTGATTGAATGTATGGAAGACAATGAAATGAAAAAATAAAAAATAAAAAAATAAATAAAAATAAAAATAAATTAAATGGAAAATAATAGCTCAAATTCTTATGAGTTTAAGGAATGCAGCCAAAAACAAGAATAAAAACCCTTTAGACTCACAATACTGAAGAAAAGATATAGCACAGGAAATTTGCAATAGAACTTCAATATCTATCAAATACAGAAATATATACAGCCTCATGAGTTAAGAAATAATTGCAAAGTAAAGGTTGTCAGCATACTACTTTTCATCTATTAAATACAATAGTAAATATTTATTTCATCTAAATACCTACCATGAGAGAGAGAGAATGAAATGTATATTTCATGAACTGCTTTTGTAAGGTAATAGTTGGAAGATTACTGCAGGTGTCGCTCATCAATGAAGAAACATACTGAAATATGCCCCCATCTTAAAAATAAATAAGAAGGCTATTGGGTGGTGTGGGACATAGCTGTTTCTTCTGAAGTCCTAAATCTGGCTCAGGTATGGATGTTTAACGCCTTCCTGACATCCTGTCTCCAGACAAGGTTTCAGTCTCCATTATCTGCTTGTCCTGTGAGGAATTGAAGTTTCTGAACAAAGTCCAGTCTAGCCCATAACCTGGTGGTTCTGGTGGCTGGAACCCACATGACCAACCATGCAGCTTAAGTCCTGGACCTGGCAGTTTGAGAAGCACACCAGGCATTCATGCATGCCCAAAAGCCAAAAAGGAGGAAGATATAGGGGAGAGATTGCAGTATGACCATTCCCCTTGAGGGGTGCTTTCTCATTTTCTTTCTCCACTCTCTCTTTTTTTCCCTGTCTATTTACAGGACATGCATCCATCTTCTGTCAAATAAATAAAATAAATAAATAATAAGAAATGTCTCATTGTAGTGTAAACCTTTTCACAGCTAATACCCTATTTTTCTTTTCCACTTTTGTGCAAAAATCCTTGCACAAATGTTCTACTTTTACTAAAACCACTTTAAACTTCCCATTATTGCTTATAACTTGGGCTCCAAGACCATCATTTAATTGTCAATAATTACTCTCCATTGTTGAATTACAATGTTTAATTAACTTTTTATAATCAAATAAATGCATGAATAAATTCATTCATCAGGAAAGAAGGTAAATAACTACATCAAACTCTTAGCCCTGGGTTAAGCTGCATTGGCTCTCAGGTGACCTCAAGCAGATGTTCAGGACACTCATTCTCCCTGTCCTTTTCTTCTAGTAACTGCTGGGCTCTTAGATTAACCTAGATGAGCTTTCTCATCTAGATGAAAAGTAGTATGCTGACAACCTTTACTTTGCAATTATTTTTTTAACTCATGAAAGGACTTTGTGCAGAAACTTGAATTCCTCCCAGGACAGTCAATAATGGAAACTGAAATACTATCTGTTGACAGGAAGGCATCAAACATCAGTACCTGAGCAAGATTTAGGACTTCAAAAGAAACAGCTATGTCTCACACAGCCCAAGTTTGCCCATGCTAACAGACAACAGAGGAGATATTTATATCTCCCCAGATCTGCCCATTAGACATATTTTCCCTTGTTATTCTTACTCCAAGCATATCATTTCTTTGGGGGACATTGCTCTGCTCCTAAAAAATTTTCTTCATGCATATTCTACTTTCCCAAGACACCAGATTAAATGTAAGAGGAATCAGGGCTTTATTTCTCCTTCTCTATGAACTCACCTGCCTCCATGAGATCTAACCTCCCGACACCTTTTCCTAAGCCTGACTTAGATTTTTCTCTGAAACATTAAACTGAGGAAACCTTTCTTTGTCTTGATTAAGTGCCTTGGATCTCCAAAGCCTTAGTTTATAGTAGTAATGCTATAGTAACACTGATATCTCCCAAAATTTCTTTTTAATAATTATTTATTTTATTTTTATTAACATTGGTTTTTAACCTGACCGGAAAGAGACAGAGAGAGAAATAGAGAAAGGGAAAGTGAGAAAGCAATCCAGCAGGTTCAAGACTTGAATCCCAGTCAGCCATGTGGGAGTCCAATGCCTTAACTGCCACACCACCTGATTACCCCTCCAAAAAATTGTTGTACACCTCTTCAATGAGGCGGTGAACCGTATTTTCTTAATACAAAGCCAGGGGTACAACATCCTACAACTCTGTTCTCTTAATATAAAAACCATGGATGCTGCCTTTGGTTTCATGATACTTTTTCAAATAAGGTTAAAATTTCATACTTACAGGGGCAGCAGGTGGTGTGCCAGTTGAAGCACTGGACTCCCACATGGCTGATTGCAGTTTGAGTCCCAGACTCAGTGGCTTGAAACCTACACTGGATACTTGCCCATGTGTGCCCAAAATCCCAACAGGAGAATGGAGGAGAAGGGATTGTGGTGCGGTCATCCCTCTGGGGATAAGATCTCACCTTCCCTCTCTCTGTGTCTCTCTGGTGAGTGTACATGCCCCATGGCAAAAAAATTTTAAAAATACTTATAATAAGGTTAACTTGTAATTTAATTCTTTATTTATAAAATATTTGTGAATGACAAGAGATATTTTAAATGGGGTATGGTCACATAGCAATTTTTGTTCCTCCATTTCTCCATCCTGTCAATATTTTTGTCATGCACGCACAGATGCTTGGCATGTTTTTCAACCACAGGGTCCATGAGTCCAGGCATGCCTCTATTTCTTGTAGGTTGTCCTATTTGTTGCCAGTTGATTGTTCATAATAATCTCTTATAACCTTTGTATTTCTGTGGTATCCATTGCAATGTCTCTTTTTTCTTTCCTTTAAAAAATTTTTTTTAACCATAGAGCATGTGCAGGGACAGAGAGATGAGAATAAATGTGAGAAATCATCTTCCGGGGATGGCTCAATAACAATCCTCTCTCCTCCATTCTCCTCCTGGGATTTGGAGAACACACACATGTGCCTGGTATGATTTTCAAGCCACCAGGTCCAGGATTCAAACCTTGGCTGGCCATGTGGGAGTCTAACACTTTAGCTACCATACAAACTGCTGGTTCCAGTTTACACTTACATTATGTATCCCTTAACAAATTAGCTAATATTTTAGTTTGGATTTCTGTTACTTGCTGCTAAATGCTATCCATAACTTATTATACACTTTACAATAAATTTTATAATTTTGGTAACACATCATACTGTAAAAAGATCTACATGAGAATTCAAATTAGTTACACTGTTTTTTAAAGTTCTTTCCTCCTTGGAAGTGTGGGTCTAACAGAGAGCTGGAAAAAGACAAGACATTAATGTCATGTTCTTTTTTTTTTTTCCTATTTTTGAGAGAGATTTTTGCTATAGGTACATATGCTCACCAGAGAGACAGAGTCAGAAAGTGAGAAATCACTTTCATCCCCCAGTGGGGATGGTCACATTGCTATCCCTTATCCTCCATCCTCCTCTTGGGATTTTGGACACACATGCACACATACCCAGTGTGAGTTTTAAGCCACTAGGTCTGGTACTCAAACCATGGTTGACTATGTGGGATTCTAGTGACATTATGACATCTGCTGGTCCCAATGTAATGCTCCTTATTACTGAGTTCCAGGTGCATTCACAAAGCTTGTAACAGCTCTTACAAGCACTTTTTCCCTCAGAGACTATAACGTTCATGAAGAGTGGTCATAGAGTGTTTCCTCCCTCTTAGAGTTCACAGTGCATGGAATTGAGCTGAGCCAAAACAAGGCTTAGCCAAGCCAAAGCCACCAGGCTGAGTTAGCAGAACAAAGGCCTAGCTGAGCAAAGTTAGCTAGTTAACTGGTTAGGTCCATCTTTCCCTTAAACGGGCTACAAACAATAGTAACTTACTGCCAAAACCAAACTATAGCACTCACACATGCTTATTACACTCAGCAGCATAAAAAAGCAGTCATAATTATATAACAAATGTGCAAACACAGTACAATGAATAACAGGTTGTTTTGTGGCCTTCAAACATGATAACATAGGAAGTGGGGGAGTCAAACTAAACCATCCTGACTCCATTTGTAATACATTATATGAGAATTTTGTATTAAGAAGAACAATTATTAGTGTATTCTTTCCTATTCTTGGATGGGGCTATACACAAATAAATAACTAGACCAATTAGAACCCATGGAGAGCTACTCACATGATGAAAAAGAGAAGAAAAGAAAGGAGAAAAGTATAGAAAAAAAATAAAAGGAAAGGAAAGGATAAAAGAAAAGGGGAAGAAAAGGAAAAGAAGGAAGAAAAGGAAGGAGAAAAGAAAAGATAAAAAAGAAAGAAAAGAGAAAAAATAAAAGTCAAGTCATTGGGTAACCAGAGGAAGAAAATAGCATTGCTTTTACTTTTGCACAAAGAAGACTGTGATCAAATTTGTTTGTAATTGGAAAGAATCCTGTCATAGCTTCCTTTATAGCAGTTAATACTATCCTTCTTTGGGGGCTGGTAAGTAGGTATTACAAATTACATTGGGGTGGGGTCTTATGATTCCCATCTCTTCTCCAGTCCTACATTCAAGACATCTACAAAAGAACTTACATCTCAGGAACCAGCAGTTAGCGTAATGGCTATGTCGCTGGACTCCCACGTAGTCAATCACGGTTTGTGTCCCAGACCTGGTGGCTTAAAACTCATGCCGGGTGCGTGTGCGTGCATGCCCAAGGTCCCGAGAGGAGAATGGAGGAGAAGGGATTGTGGCATGACCATCCCCCCTGGGGGGTGATTTCTCACTTTCTGTCTCTATGTCTTTCTCTGTCTATCTGGCAAGCGCACGCACCCTATAGCGAAAACCTCTCCAAAAAAAGAAAAAAAAAAAAGAAGAAGAAAAAAGAACTTACATCTCAACTCTCTTTCTTCAAATTCGTATATCTCTGTTGCTTGTTTGCCTTTCAGATGTCCCCACCTCTGTTAAAAACTCTCTCAACAAATACCCGGTGCAAGGTGGAGACCTTTGTAAATATGTTAAAGAGCTGGTCAAAATCAAAAGAAAAGCTACACTGGGGCCAGCAGGTGGCATGGTGGTTACAGTGCTGGACTCATATGTGGCTGACTATGGTTCAAGTCCTGAACTCGGAGGCTTGAAAGCCATGCCAGGCACATGTGTGCATGTGCCCAAAAATCCAAGGAGGATAATGGAGAAGGGATTTGGCATGGTCATTACCCCACCTGGGGGAGGGATAATTTCTCATTTTCCCTCTGACTCTCTCTGTGTCTATCAAGTGCACACACTATGGCAAAACCTTTTAAAAAATGAAAGAAAGAGAAAGAAAGAAGAAAAGAAGAAGAAAGAGAGAAAGAAAGAGAGAGAGAGAAAGAAGAAAGAAGAAAGAAAGAAAGAAGAAAGAAAGAAAGAAGAAAGAAAAAGAAAGAAAGAAAGAAAGAAAGAAAGAAAGAAAGAAAGAAAGAAAGAAAGAAAGAAAGAAAGAAGAAAGGGAGAGAGAGAAAGAAAGAGAGAGAGAGAGAAAGAAAGAAAGGGAGGGAGGGAGGGAGGGAAGAAGGAAGGGAAAGAAGAAAGAGAGAGAGAGAGAAAGACCATAATTCCATGAAGATGCTATCAATAACATCAAATAAGTAATAGCTCTCTAGCTCTGTGGATCAATGAATTATTCATGAGATCCCTTGACTCTGCATTATCTGAAGGAAAAAGGTTTGTTTCTTTTTCACCTAGGAATAGTAAGTTGGAAGCTAGGGGCAAAGAAGAAATATTTGCAGAGGGGAGGGGGTAGATTCCTTGAAATAAAATTTTCTTAGAAGATTAATCAATATTTACTTTCACTCACACGATTCTTTTCATTGTTTATATATATTTTAACTATTATAATCTATGTATTCTTCCAAAATTAATTCTAGCATCACTGTTTTTTACATTTTAAAAAATTACACTTAATCACTATACATTTTTACAATATACAACATGGTTTTCCCCAGCATGAATACAATGTGTATTAGTCAAGTCAGGTATATTACCATATACCTTATCATCAACAGAGAAATTTTTGTTTTTGTGTCTGTTAAATGTTTTGTTTGTTTTTCTCCTGATCTCCTTCTTCCCTCCCCCTATTACCCACCCTCTCCCATACTGTCTGTAGTATCCAGTTACTCTCTCATCCTTCCAACCTTTCAGTTTTTGTCATACAGTGCAGACATTCAGTACATATTGAGTAGAGATGTGCAATACCTGTCTTTTGTAATCTGTCTTGCATTTTTCGGCATTAAATTTTTCCTATTCATTCACTTTGTATCAAATGTCAGTCTCATTTATTTTTTACATCTGAGTCATATTCCATAGCACTCGCACTATCTTTCTAAGATCTCACAGCTACCAAAGGAGAAAGTAAAGGATGCCATTCTTCAAACTGTGAGCCAGATTTAGGCATTTTAATCTGCTGTCCAATACAATATGATGGAATTGACAATTTGCTTCAAGATTCCTTGGTGCATTTCTGATATTCCTAAAAAGCATTCTTCAGCCATGAAAAAAAAAATCAAGGCTAACCAGCTGGAGGACAAAAGGAAATGTGGAGGAAGTCTGGTTGTCAAAGACATGGTTATCTTAGATTAACCAATACCCACTTAAGTCCTCACTATATGAAAAAACTCAGAGAGGATCAGACAAACCTCCTCATTTGACTCAAAACTGATCTACAGATTTACAAGAAGACCAGGACAGCTCAGAAATATGCCTCATTATGTAATCAGACTAATTAATAAAGATATTGCATTAAATCATTTTCTTTTAGGATGACTTGTCCTGCAGCAATGATTAACTGATAAAATAAACAAAATGAATAGAATTTAGGGCAATTAAGTAATTTGCTGTCTTGGGACCAGCAGATGGCATAATGGCTGTGTCACTGGACTCCCATGTGGTTCAAGTCCCAGACCTGGTGGCTTAAAACTCACATCAGGTGCTTGTACATGCATGCCCAAAATCCTTAGAGGAAATAGAGGAGAAGAGATTGTGGTATGACTATCCCCCCCAGGAGGATGATTTGTCACTTTCTTTTTCCCTGTCTCTCCAGCAAGCATCTATGTCTTATAGAAAAATTTCTCAAAAAAAAAAAAAGAAAAAACAAATTTGTTGCTTTGCATTTTTTAAATTATTTATTTATTTATTTTTACATTTTTAAAAATTTGTACTTAGGAGATCAACAGTTGGCAAAATGGCTGTCGCTGGATTCCCATGTAGTCGACCAGGGTTTGAGTACTGGACCTGATGGCTTAAACTCACTCTGGGCATGTGTACATGTGTGCCCAAGATCCCAAGAGGAGAATGGAGGAGAAGGGATTGTGACGTGCCCATTCCCCCTGGGGGATGATTTCTCTCTTTCTATCTCTCTGTCTCTCTCTGTCTTTCTGGTGAGCACACACACCATACAGCTAAAACCTCTCTAAAAAATATTGCACATAATCACTGGATATCTTTACAGTGTACAAATTTTTTCCCAACACAATTGTAAAGATGAGACTAAAACATTTAATAGACACAAAAATAAAGAGTTATCTGTTTGCAATAATGCATATGGTAATGTCTTTGACTTGACTGATATTTAGGCTGGGAAAAAACATGTTGCATACTGTAAAGAGTTACAGTGATTATATGCAAATAAAAATAATAAATTATTTTTAAAAAATAAATCATAACTCAAAAAGAAAAACAAAAAATGTTATGTCACTGGACTCCCACATAGTAGACAATGGTTCAAGTTCAGGACCCTGGGGTTTAAAACTCATGCCAGGAATGTTTGTTCGTGTGTCCAAAATCCTGAGAGGAGAATGGAAGAGGAGGGATTACAACATGTCTATCCCCTTTGAGAGGTGATTTCTTGCTTTCGGGCTTTTTGTCTCTATGTCTCTTTCTGTCTCTCTAGGGAGCACATGCATTTTATAGCGAAAATTGCTCAAGAAATTAACTGGCATGTAAAACTCTAAAAAAATTAAATAAAAAAAAAATCAAAACTCCTCCCCCCAAGAAACGTGAGACTAATGACAAGTTATAAAATAAATTGGTGTGTTAAATGCTACATTACCATGAAGAACAGTTAAGGTTGTAATAAACCAAGGAATGATGGACATGAAATTGACAAATTATACTCTCATATTTTGTTGTACAATAAAATTATATAAATAACCTTAGTTGTCAAGTATACTTATTTTGATTTCATAACAGAGGTAAAATCCATGATTATTTATTGTTAGAACAAGAGAAAAATTATTCCATATACAACGTTTGAAAATAAATGATTCCTAGAAATCCAGGAAATGAATGGGGAATTCCAAGTATTTATGACCTATTGATAAGATAAACATGTGAAAACACACACAGGAACAAAGAAAAAGACTAGTTATCAGACATAGCAGAAAGATTAATAAGTTGAGATACTTGAATTATATAGAGAACCTCATCCACTCCCTCACCTTTGGACCTCCAGATTGTGTCTTGGGGCTTTAAGACAAACTTGCACCCATCACCACCCCATCCAGAGACCAATTCAAGTGGCATTGCTGAACACCAGGCTGTCTATGGCTGCAGTCCCTAACAGCCAGGACCTGTGGTTCACCACCTCCCCATTCACCTTTGGACTCTCAAAACTTTGGTGTATTTAATAGTGTGCAGTTCACGTTGTGCATCTGACAAACTTTTTTTTTTTTTTTGCTCCTGAGGTGAAGCTCATTAGCTCAGTTGGAGGTTCACCACTCTTTAGAAACAGAGAGGACTTTTGATCACCCAGGATCTGTGACTACAGTGCAGGGTATGCCTAAGCAACAGGGAAGCAGACCAGAAAAGAGATAGCCAATTTTCTACTCCTGTACACCTTTGAACAGTCGAAGGTACCTGTAACAAGTTAGGAAGAAACGTATAGAACATCAGATGACTAGGAACAATTGTAGAAGCACAAGAAACATGAGAAACCAACAAAACATCTCTCCTCCAAGGGAAAATGGCAATCCCACATCACTCAGGAACAAGACAATAAACGTGGGCATGTCAGATAAGCAATTCAGAATATTTGTAGTGACCTAACTAACTCAGATGCAAGAGAGGAGACAATGAGCTCCAGGAGATGACAAAGCCCTTTCATGATTTAAAAGAAGAAATAGACAACTTAAAGAAGAATCAGATGGAACTGTTAAGGATGAAGAATGTGACACAGGAAATTGAAACCTCCCTCAAAAGTATTCAGACTAGATTAGATAAAACAGAAGATTGAATCATGAACATAGAAGACAAAAATTCTGACCTAAAAAAAAATCAAGAAGATTGAGAAAGCAACAAAGAAAAATGAGGATAATATATACAAGGAATACTGGATACCATCAAGCTCTCCAACATTCAGATAATTGGTCTCCCAGAAGAGGAAGAAAATAATAAGGGCATTGTAAATTATTCCATGAAATCCTGCAAGAAAACTTTCCAAACCTAGAGAGGCACTCCAAGATCCAGTCCCAAGAAATACAAAGGGTCCCTAATAGAATCAACCCAAGAAGATCCTCTCCAAGGCGCATCATAGGCAGATTGGAAGGTCAGAAAGAAGGAAAGAAGGAAAGAAAGGAAGAAGAAAGAAGAGAAAGAAAGAAAGAAAGGGAGAGAAAGAGACAAAGAAAAGATATTAAATTAGCAAATTTGGCAAGAGGAAAACATGAAGTTATTTACAAAGGTCACCACATCAGGCTAACATTGGACCTCTCATCGGAAACACTGCAAGCAAGGAAAGAATAGGGGAGATACAGTCAAAATTTTGAATGAAAAAAATTTCAACCAAGAATACTATATCTGGCAAGATTATCTTTTATATGGGAAAAAAGATAAAAGCATTCTAAGATTAAACAAAATCTGAAATAAGTTACCAACTCCAGAACAGTTCTTCAAGAGGTTCTGAAGGGAGTGCTATACCAGGAAAACTAAAAAATCAGATAGACTGTTATAAAAGAAGAAAAATACAACCAAGAAAATGGCTCAAGTAATGATAGGAACAGGTTCGGAAATATCAATAATAACATTGAATGTTAATGGATTAAATTCAAAAATTAAGAGACATAGACTGTCTGAATGGGAAAAAAAAAACCTTATATCTGTTTACTACAAGAAACATACCTTATAGATAAAGACATACATAGACTGAAAATGAAGGGCTAGAAAAAGATATTCCATACAAACGAAAATCAAAAAAGGGTTGGAGTTGCAATACCTATTTCAGAAAAAATAGGCTTCAAGACAAAAACTATAAGAAGAGACATAGAAGGGCATTATGTAATAGTAAATGGGTTAATTCAGCAAGAAGACATAATGCTTATTAATATCTGCACCCAAAACAGGATCCACCTAAATATGTGAAGAAAAGACTGCTGAAGCTAAAAGGAGAGATAGAGAGCAACACTATAAATGTTGGGGATCTCAACACCACATTAACTTCTTTAGACAGATCTTCTAGACAAGAAATAAATACAGAGAGATATAGGATCTAAATGATAGTATAAAATGAATGAGCTTGATAGATACCTATAGAACTTTTCACAGTAAGATGACAAAATATACATTTTTCTCACCCCAGCATGGAGCCTTTTCAAAGACTGACCATATGTTAGGACACTAATCAAACCTTTACAGATTCTAAGGCATAGAAATTATATCCAAGACAGTTTCATGGCTCCTGAGAACTAGCTATTTTGGGGAAACAGAAATGAAGATTTCCCACTGATAATTCAGCCTCCGGCACACAAAACTTGTGTTGTAGGAAGATCCCTTGCAGGTCTCCTGTCTCTGTACCTGTCTTTGCCTCTCTCTACCTCTGTCTCTGTCTCTGTCTCTGTCTTCTCTTTTTAAAAAATTTTTGGGTTCTACTGAATTTTTTTTAAATATTAATTTTTTAGTTTTTTGAAAAGTATTTCTCTTCATTTTTTCTTCTCTTTTTCTGTTTCTACTTTGTTTTTGGCTGTTGCTGTTGTTTCTCTGTCTGTTTCCTTTTCTGCACACTCCTCAATGCTCAGATTGAACTTCCAAGTTTGGGAAGAAACCGACCATCAACCAGATGACTAGAAATCACTGCAGGACCACAAGAAATGTGGGAAAGCAGGAAAATACCTCTCCTCCAAGGGAAAAGGATAACTCCTCTTCATCCACACACAGTTCAATTGAAATCATGGAAATATCTGATAAAGAATTTAGAGCATTCATAATGGCAAAGCTAACAGAGATAGAAGAGAAGAGAGACAATGAACTGAAGAAGGAGAAAGAAATTGTTGAGTTCCAAGAGGTGATGAAATTCATGCAAGATCTAAAAGAGGAATTTCACACTTTACAAAAGAATCAAATGAAACTATTAGAGATGAAGGCTATAATACAGGAAGTCAAAATCTCCCTTGAAAGTATTAAATGCAGACTAGATCATACAGAAAATAGAATCTCAGATACAGAAGAGAAAATTTCTAGCCTAGAAAAAATCCATCTTGAAGATTGAGAAAATGGCCCAAAAATTTGAGCCTAATATCCAAGAAATACTAGATACCATCAAACATCCAAACATCCAGATAATAGGCATCCCAGAAGGTGAAGAGACCCATAAGGGCATTGATAATCTATTCCATGAGATCCTGCAAGAAAACTTTCCAAACCTACAGAGGCACTCAAAGATTCAGTTCCAAGAAATACAGAGGACCCCAAATAGAAAAGCAATTTCAACCGAGAATTCTGTACCCAGCAAGGTTATTGTTCATTTGGGAAGAAAAGACACAAATATTCCCAGATAAACAGAACCCAAAAAAATTTACCAGCACCAGACCAGATCTCCAAGAAGTTCTTATTAAGGGAGTGCTATGTCAGAAAAATTAAATGCAGGCACACAGAAATAAGAGTTCAAAAACTAAGAAAATGGGCAACTTAATTGTAGGGACAATGTATGGAGATGAATATTATATTCCAGAATTCAATCTGGAAGATCAAACCTCAACAGAAGACAGATTAAGTACATGAGACTGAATTGATGAAACAACATTCTGTGACTTGACTAAAATATTGCTGCTTTTCTTCTAAGCTTTGTTGTCCAGTTTTAAAGGATTTTTGTCCTGTCTTGAGCTGTCGGTAAGTTCATGTACCTACTATTTGAATAGAATACTAACCTGTTTCTAGGCTTTAAGTTTCAAGGACATATGATTACCAGTTCAAAACTACTTTTCTTGAAATTACCAGCTGAACTTGCTATTGAAAATAGTTAGATTACTTATGACAATGTGTGATCAACAAAATGTTGGGGGAAAAGGAATGGAAGACAACTGTATATAGCAGAGATAGTGTAATAAGAGAGTGGGAAAGGGCAGAGGGTCAAACATGGGGTAAAAACATATATATATATATATATACATATACATATACATATACATATACATATATATGAAAGTAGAAATGAAATATTATTGATGATAACATACATGATTAAGCCACTATGCAGTTTATTCTAGATGGGAAACCAGTTTTAGTATGTTGTGATTAAGCTCAGGGAATGAATGTTAAGTAATTAAAGAAAAAAAAGTTTCAGGAGGAAAAAAAATGACACTAAAACTGTTCTTATTGAAATAAAAAAAAATGCATATTTGATGACTGCAGTAAGCTATATAGCCCCAGCTAGGTACTACTCTATAGTATGTTCATTCTACTCACTGAGGTTTATGCCTAAAGTCAGACTTGGGTTCATGTATAGGTATATATCAGCTGCGCTTGATATTGGAAATATTTAGACTAATTAAGTTCATTAGCAAATCAATTAAATGGGAGGGAAAGGCATAGAAAGCAACCATGGATACCATAGACAATGTGGGAGGAGGGTGGGACATGACAGAGGGTGAGGGATAGGGAATCAAGGATAGCAAAAAAAAAAAAAAGTATACAAGAAATAAGAAATGGAAAATTATTTGCTTATAACATATTTGTTGATGTGCTTGATTGAGCCAATATACAGTATATTTTGGATGGAAAATTCATTTGTATGCTGTAATGATGTTTAGTGAATTAATATAAAAAATAAATAAATTTAAAGGAAAAAACCTATATCCAGTATCTTCTCTGACCAAGACAGATATAAATTCAGTATTAATTTCAAGAAATACCCTTGAAAATACACAAACATATGGAAACTGAACAACCTACCTCAGAATGACTTCTTAACTACTGATGAAATTAAGTCTGAAATAAAAAATTGATGGAAAAATGGTAATGAGTACACAACTTTCCATAATCTATAGGACACAGCAAAGGCAATCATAAAAGGGAAATTCATAACAATTAGTGCACATAAGAAAAAGATGGATAGGTGGCAAATAGATAACCTAACATCATGCCTCAGGGAACTGGGAAAAAAAACAAAAACGAAATCCAAACAATGCCAGGTAAAAAGAAATAATAAATATTTGAGCAGAAATAAATGAAATAGAAAATAAACAAACCATACAGAAAATAAACGAAAGCAAAAACTGGTTCTTTGAAAAGATTAACAAGAATGGCACACCATTGGCTAGACTGATAAAGGAGAAGAAAGAGGAAAACCGGATAAAACCAAATACATGATGAAACAGGCAACATTACAACAGACATAATAGAAATACAAAATATCACTAGAGGATACTATGAGTGACTATATGCCAACAAACAAGATAACTTGGAGATGGACAAATTCCTGGATGCAAATGATAGACCAAGATTGAATCAGGAGGACATAGAAAACCTGATAGACCCATAACAAGCCATGAGATTGAGTCAGTAATAAATAACTCCTGAAAAAAAAAAAAGTCCACAACACATCCAAATGGCTTATTTTCTGAATTCTACAAAATTTTTAAGGAAGAGTAAAACCCTGTCCTATTCAAATTATTTCTAAATATTCAAAAGGAAGGAAACCTTCCAAATTAATTCTATGAAGCCTCCATCATGTTCATTCTCAAAACAAATAAGGACATGACAAAAAAGAAAAACTACAGATCAATATAGATGCAAAAATTCTCAATAAGATACTCACAAATCATATCCTTCAACACATAACAAATATTATTCATCACAACCAGGTGGGCTTTATTCCAGGGATGCAAAGGTGCTTAACATATGCAAGACCATAAGTATAATAAGTGTATTAACAGAAAGAGAGATAAAAACCATATGATCATTTCAATTGATGCAGAGAAAGAATTTGATAAAATACAACATCTTTTCATCATTAAGACACTCAGTAAGATTGGTATAGAATGATCGTTTCTCAACACAATAAAAGCCATCTATGAAAAACTTACAGCTAATATTATACTGAATGGGGAAAAGCTAAAAGCTTTTCTGGAATGGGAGGGGGTGAAGAGAAGAGGATAGAGAAAGATAGCAAGAGAACAAATAGAGAGGCAGGACATTAGTGGGAAACAGTTATGGCTTATTACCTGTTGATGATGCTATGTATAGTATTCTCAACTGGATTGGTCTGAGAGGTATTTCATGATGGGTAAAGTCTTTTACAAGCAAAATGAGAAATAGTGATTGACTGTTTAAAAAATTAATTATGATAATAATAATAATGATTGGGAAAAACATTGAAAAGATATTGAATGATGAAGTGGGGAGATTAATGTCTCTGTATTGACTGACATGCATGGCATTCCCTTTTGAAAAATCAATGTAATACACTGTACAGTTATATGCAATCCAATGTAATATAAACAAGGTTATGATGATTAAAAAATTAAAAACTGATACTAGGCAAGGCTTCCCCTTTTGTCCATTGCTTTTTAATATAGTGCTGGAAGTCTTAGCCAATGCAATCAGAAAAGAGAACAATATAAAAGGCATTCAAACAGGCAAAGAAGAGCTGAAAATATCTTTATTCACAGATGAGATGTTGGTATACCTAGATGATCATAAGATTTCCATGAAAAAACTTCTCAAAGTAATAAGTGAATACAGTAAAGTGGCAGGGTATAAAATCAACATCCAAAAATCTATAGCATTTCTATATATAAACAAGTTAAATGAAGTAGAGCTGAAGAAATAAATCCTTTTTACTATTGCCACAAAATATATAAGATACCGAGGGATAAACCTAACTAAGGAACTCAAAGACCTTTACAAAGAAAACTATGAAAATCTTAAAAAAGATATTGTAAAGGACGTAAAAAAGTGAAAGGATATTACATCTTCCTGGATTGGAAGAAGTAACATAATAAAAACGGCAATTCTAGCCAATTAGTCTACATATTTAATGCAATTCCAATCAAAATATCAGAGATATTCTTCACATATCTAGAAAAGAGAATCATAGAATTTGTCTGGAATCATAAAATACCTCATATTGCCAAAGAAATCCTGCATAAGAAAAGTGCAATGGGTGGAATATCACTCCATGACCCCAAGATATACTATAAAGATGTGATCATCAAAATGGCATGGTATTGGCACAAAAACAGACAGGTGGACCAATAGAATAGAATAGAGATCCCAGAAATAAACCCCCAAACTTACATCCAACTGATTTTGACTTAGGGTACCAGTCAATCCATTGGGAAAAGGAAAACCTCTTCAGTTAATGGTGCTGGAAAAACTGGGTTTCCACCTGCAGATAGATGAAACTGAATCCCCATATTTCACCATTAACAAATATCAACTCAAAATTGATCAAGGATGTTAACTAAGACCTCAAACTATAAAAGTACTGGTGGAAAATACTGTGGAAACTCTGAGAGACACTGGAGTAGGCAAAGACTTTTTAAATAAGACTCTCAAAGCACAAACAATAGGACACAGTAACAAGTATGAATCAACAGCCCTCATAATGGGAGAATAATTTTGTAAAATATCCTCAGACAAGGGACTGATAACCGGAATACACGCAATTCAAGTAGCTTACTTGGAAAAAAAAAAAGATTAACCCAATTAAAAGATGGGAAAATGAGCTAAACAAAAATCTTTCTAAGGAAGACATATGAATAGCCAAAAAGCTTATGAGGAAAAGTTCAACATCCTTCATCGTAAGGGACATGGAGATTAAAAACACAATGAGATACTACCTAACCCGTGTAAGAATGGCAAGGATTAAAAATACAAAAAGTGATAAGTGTTGGTAGGAATTTGGTGAAAGGGTAACTCTCCTACACTGTTGGTGGGAATGTAAACTCGTTCAGCCACTGTGGAGAACAATATGGTGGTTCCTCAAAGATGTACAAATAGAGCTACCATTTGATTCAGCAGTCCCACTACTGGGTATCTAAATAAAGGACAGGAGAATGCTCAGTCAGAACAGCGCTTGCACATCAATGTTTATTGCAGCATTATCACAATCACAAAGACATGGAACCAACCCAAATGTCCACAAACAGATGAATAGATTGAAAAAGTGTGGCACATATACTCTATGGAATACTACTCAGCTATAAAAAAAAAGAGCCTGGCACTTTATATAAAGTGGTCAGATATGGAGTAGCTATTGGTGAGTGAAGCAAGCCAGGATATGAAAGAAAGATTGTGTATGTATCCACTTACTATATATTGACTCTCTGCACTTTATGGTAGAGACTGAAATATTGGAGGGCATAAAAACAATGAAAATAGATAGGGATGCTTAAGACAGTGTGGAATGGGTTTGGAGAAAGGAAGAGTATAGAGAAGGTTAACAAGAGAATAAATTGAGAGGCATGACATTAGTGAGACACAGAAATGGTTTATTACCTGTTGGTGATAACATGTCTAGTATTCTTGATTGGACTGGTCTGAGAAATATTTCATGTTGGGTAAATTCTTTTTACAAGCAAAATGATATATAGTGATTGAATGTTTTTAAACATGAGAATAAAAATTATAATAATCTGGAAAAAATATGAAAACCTACTTGATAAAGAGGATGTGGATACTAATGTCCTTGTCTTGACTGATATGCACGATATTCCTTCTGGAAAAGGAAATGTAATCATTGTAAAGATATATATATATGTGATTCAATGTAATATAAACAAGGTTATGATAATACTAAAATACATTTTGAAAATAAAAATAAGTTATACAGAGAAGTTGAAATCTAAGTTATACAAGTTCCTGGAGATATTAGAAGAAACAAATTTCACTTCTCTAATCCAATCATATTTTCATCATTTATAGCTCTGATGCTTTAAGCTCTAACAAATGAACTTCTTCTGTACTAGGACAATTGATCCTTTGTTTCCTTCCCAAATATTCTCAGAGCCCTCTTTATGTCTTTATTCCTCAGACTGTAGATGAAGGGGTTTAGCATAGGTGTGACCACAGTGTACATCACCGAGGCTGTTGCACTTGAATGTGAATTTTGGATGACAGCTGAACTAAGATACACACCTAGACCTGTACAATAAAATAAGGAGACAACTGAGAGGTGAGAGGCACAGGTGGAAAATGCCTTATACTTCCCCTTAGTTGACAAGATTGCATGTATGGAGGAAACTATCTTAGTATAAGAGTAAATGATGCCCAAAAGGGGTCCAACAACTAGTAGCACATCTGCAAAGTATAGCACTACATCATTAAGAAAGGTGTCAGAGCAGGCAAGGTGGAGCAACTGAATAAGTTCACAGAAAAAGTGGGAAATTTCCACATGTGTACAGAAGGACAAATGCAACACCATTAAGCTTTGTAACAAGGAATGGAGGATGCTCATGAACCAGGATACCAGAACCAATGACACACAGAGCCAGGGGTTCATGATGACCACATAGTGCAGGGGGTGACAGATGGCCACAAACCTGTCATAGGCCATCACAGTCAGGAGAAAGTTGTCTAGTCCTACAAACAGTACAAAAAAGAACATCTGGGTGATGCAACCTGCATAGGTTATGACCTTGCTCTGTGTCTGAATGTTCAAAAGCATCTTTGGGATTGTAGTAGAGGTGAAACAGATGTCCACAAGGGATAGGTTACAGAGGAAGAAGTACATGGGGGTATGCAGGTGGGAGTCTGAGACAATGGCCAGGATGATGAGCAGGTTTCCACACACAGTGATCAGGTACATGAAGAGGAAAACCCCAAGTATGAAGGGCTGCAATTCTGGTTCCTCTGAAAGTCCCAGAAGAAGGAATTCTGAAATTTCTGTATTATTCCTTGACTCCATGTGGTGGAGGTGGCTACCGGGAAAGAGAAAAGTAACATGACTATTTTTCACTCAAAAGAGTGTAACTCGCATATTAAAATGCTACACTTTTTTTTTTTTTTTAGTCAAGAAATTAATTTGTATATTTTCAGTAAGTATCTGATCCCCTTTTCATACTCTATTTCTGATTGGGAATTCCTGTCTTATTGTCAATCTTTCCCCAAGAGTTCAAGCATTTTATCATTTTGTTTTTATTTATATATTTATTTTAAAATTTGCCAGAAGCTGCATAGGCTTTCCAGAGAAAGACAGATGGAGAAAATGGGAAATTATCTGTTGATGATAATATGTATGGTAATATCTTTAATTTAGTTAATACATATTCTGGATGGGAAAATTCATTTTGTAAGCTGTAATGATATATAGAGATTGATTATAATATACATATATATATGTACACGTGTGTGTGTGTATTTTTTTTAAAAAAAAGAAATAGTGAGAAAGTGAGAAAGCACCCTCCATGAGAGATGGCCATGCCAGTCTCTTCTCTATTTCACCATTTGGTATTTTGGGCACACACAAAATTCTGTTCTGTGTATTTTCCAAGCTTTCAGGTCCAGGACTCAATAAACACCATGTCATCAACTGGCCATTATACAATTTTATAAAGAAATTTCTTCATGCATTTGAGTAACAGAAGTTGAGATTCTTCATATTCTAGGCACTGTTCAAGTAATGAATGCAGGGTGGCCCAATAAGTGATCTTTAGATGAATGCAAAAGAATATTTTCTGCAGGACACAGAGGTCATTGTTTCTATTTTTAAACTCCAATTACCAAAGGTAAAAAGAACAGAAGAGTAGCATGTGAAATAAAATGGCAAAATGTATAAAAAAAAAAAACTACTGGTAATGCAGAACTTGTTAAGTCTAACAAACAATGGGAACTAGAAGCAAGTAGCATAGTAGTTATGTCTCTGGGCTGCCACATGGATGAGCAGTTCAAGCCTTGGACCTAGTGACTTGAAACTCATGCATGCCCAAGATCCTGGGAGGAGAATCCCAGGATTCCCTATCACTGTCTGTTTGTCTGTCTCTCTATGACAAGCACATGTGATGTAAGGCAAAAATCTCTTAAAAAATGGGGAGGGGCAGCAGATGGCAAGGAAGTTAAGACGCTGGATCCCACATGGCCAGCTGCATGGTTTGAGTGCTAGATCCGGAAGCTTGAAAATCATGCTGGGAGTGTGAAAGATGGGAGGGGAGAAGAGTATAAGGAAGAAAATTATGGAGAAAATAGAAAGGCAAGACATTTGTAGGACACCATAATGATTTATTACCTGTTGATGATAACATGTCTAGTATTCTCAACTGCACTGGTCTGAGGCATATTTCATGTTGGATAAATTCTCTTTGTAAACCAAATGATATATAGAGTTCAAATTTATAAAAATAATAGTAGTAATAATAATGAAATAAAAATCAAGAAAAAGAAAATCATGCTGGGTACATGTGCATACATATTCAAAATCCTGAGGGGAAGAACGGTGGAGAAGGACTGTGATGTGGCCATCTCCCCTGAGGGAGGTGGTGTTTTCTCACTTTCTCAATCTTTCTCTCATGCAAGTGCACATGCCTTATAGCAAAAACAAAGCAAAATAAAAATCATTGAGGAAGATGACTATGCAATTTGAACAACTTTGGTCACAACTTTATATATTTTCATATTATCCCCCAAAGTATCTATCTCTCTTCTATCTCTATCTATCTATCTCTATCTATCTATCTATCATCTTTCTATATGTAATTTAGCTAACTAACTACCTATCATAAGTAAATAGTAAACAGCAAACTTAATGGAAAAACTCCAATTCTGTCTTTAATAGAATAAAAACAAAAGACCCAGCACATAAAAGCGAAGGTCTAACAGAAAATTAGCAATAAATTATAAGGCTAATAAACCCAAAACAGATTCAGCCTCACATGTAATGAAATAATTGCCATGTAAAGTGCTTTGACTTTACCTTCTGATCTCTGAAATAAAACATTTTTTTTTCATGATAATGCCCAAGGTGGGAGAAGATTCTATCAGCTATCTGTCATGAACTGTGTTTCAAGGCAGTAGTTTTAAGTAATCCTTTCATCTAACCTTTGCAATTAGTACAAAACATGCCCAAATGTATTACTTCTTTAAAAGTAAATTAAACATGCCTGCATTGGGACCAGCAGTTGGCATCAAGAAAGATTGCATCGCTGGACTCCCAAGTAGTCAACCATGATTCAAGTCCTGGACCTGGTGGCTTAAACTCACACCAGGCATATATGCATGCATGCCCAAGATCCCAAGAGAAGAAGGAAAGAGAAGGGATTGTAGTGTGGCCATCCCCACCAGGGGATGACTTCTTGCTTTTGGTCTCTCTGTCTCTCTCTGCCTTTCCAGCAAGTGCACATGCCCTGTAGCAAAAACCTCTCTTTAAAAAAATGCCTGCATTTCAGTATGCATCCCCCAAAATCAAATAATCAATTTTCCTACTCCTTCCTGAAAATTCTCTTAGACATTTTTTAGAGCTTTCATTTTTAAGTGCATGTGCTCATCAGAGAGACAGAGACAATGAAAAGGAAAGTGAGGAATCATCCCCCAAGAGAGATGGCCAGACCACAATCCCCTCTCCATTCTCTTCCTGGGATCTTGGGCACAAACACACATGCACCTGGGATGATTTTAAAGCCACTGAACATGGGACTTGATGTCAACTTTTGGCCCCGATATGTTCTAATGTTATTGAAACCCTTTTACTCCTCCTGTTCCTTTTTCAGTTTCATCCATTAACATTTCCAGTCTCATCCATGCAGTTCAGTCTAAAATATTTTCCTTTTTCTTTTTTAAAGGTTTTTGCCATAGAATGTATGTGTATTTGTCAGAGAGAGACAGAGAGAGAGGAAAAAGTGAAAAGTCATTCCCAGGGGTGGTGGCCATGCTGCAGTCCCTTCTCAATTCTCTTAGGATATGGAGCATGCACACACACATACCTGGTGTGATTTTTCAGCCACTGGGTCCAGGACTCGAGCCACACCTGATCCTTTGAAATTCCAGTGCCTAAAACACCATGCTACCTGCCAGCCCCCAGGAAACACCTTTTAATCCCCCAAAAGTGGTGCACCATTCCTGGGAGTACTGCAATACCAGCTCAATGTATGGACTGGATAGAGCAAGCTCCCCTTCATCTTCCTGCTCTAAAAATCCATTTACTATATTGTCCTTGGATAGATGACATATCAAATATTAAACTACTAAGAACATATACTACACTTTATTTTAGCAAAAACAATCAAAAAGCAATGAGATGCTTCCATTTCTTTTTTAATTTTTAAGTTTTTGTCATAGGGCTAGTGTACTCACCAGAAAGAGAAAGAGAGAGAGAAAGAGAGAGAAATCAATCCCCGGAGGAGATGGCCAAACCACAATCCCTTCCCCTCCACTCTCCTTCTGGGATCTGGGGAACACACACACACACACGTGCCCAGCATGATTTTCAAACTGTCAGGTATGGTACTCTAACTGTGGTTGGCCATATGGGAGTACAGTGCCTTAACTACCATACCACCTGCCAGCGCTTACCGTTCTTTTTTAACATATTAAATAAATAAATTACAAAGTAGTTGTCAGCCAAGCAAACATAGCACTCTTTGGCTCTGGTCTAGGTTTATTGGGCTCTCAGGTGACATTGGATACCATTTATTTTCCATTCTCTCTAAACCTTTTCTGCCAGGTTTTCAGACTCACTTGGATGAGGCCTCTGAAAATATCTCTCTGCAGGGGTCTACATTCCTTTACAGACGTCTAAGTAAAGAAGACTGAAGCTCTGTCCCCAGCAGCATGGAAGGATGGAATGAAGCATTGACCAATCGACTTAAAGTCAATCCCCAGTTGACTTAAAGCTGCAAAAGCAACAAGTCTGTAAACACTGAGGAAAATAGAATGAGATATATTTACAGGTCCTTTTATCTGTTCATTTGGTACAATTCCTTCTTGTTACTATAAACCCTGACTAGCTGATTTCTCTTGTGGATGCTGGTCTGAACAGAAAGAAACACTTTTCTGCTCATTGATTGTTCCCATGAGACCAAGTGAATCCAGTTTTTATTCTTACCTCTCTGTGAATTCCTCTGCCTCTAGAGATCCACGTTAGCATCTTTTGCCAACTCTGAGTTAAAATGTGCTCCAAAGTACTTGCCTTCACTAGTTCCCTTGGAACTCCAAAGCACTCACTTGTTGGGTATACAGCTCCAGCTAGCCATAGCGAATTGCTATTATATCTTCATCAAGGGAGAGAACCGTGTTCATCTAGTATAAAGCCTTAGAAAGTGGGACAGCAGGTGGTGTGGTAGGTAAGATGGCTGGGTCCTACATGGGCCAATTGTGTGGTTTGAGCCTAAGACCCATGGCTTGAAAAATATCCAATGCATGTGTGCATGTGCCCAAAAGCCCAAAAGGAGAAAAAAAGAGAAGGGATTATGACATGGTCATCTCCCTGGGATGATTTCTCACTTTCCCTCTCTCTTTTTCTCTCTCTGTTTCTCTCTCCAGTGAGCACCAGCATCCTATAGCAAAAACTATTTTTTTAAAAAAATCACTCTGTACCAGCAGTTGGAATGATGGCTAAGGTGCTGGATTCTCACATGGTCAATTGCAGTTTGTGTCTCAGAACTGACAGCTTGCTTTCTCACTTTCTCTCTCTCTCTCTCTCTCTCTCTCTCTCTCTCTCTGTTTCTCTCTGGTGAGCACTCATGTCACATAGCAAATTAAAATTTAATAATAATACTATTAAATAAATAATTCTTTAAGAGAGAAGGGAAAAAAAATAACCCTTGGGTAGGTACCACTATTCTTGACCTTATGATGCTTTCTATAAACTCTTAGAAGCTTTATGCTTGGAGCACAAATTAAGAGCTGTCATTACCACTTATAAAAATTTGGTAATGATAAGCAATACACTTATAAATGTTTCTTTTTTTCTTTAAGAGGTTTTTGCCTTAGTGCACATGTGCTCACCAGAAAGAAAGAGACAGTGAGAAGGAAAATGATAAATCACCTCCCAGGGGGATGGCCATTCTACAATCCCTTCTCTCCCATTCTCCTCCCGGAATATTGGTCATGCATGCACACACACCCAGCATGAGTTTCAAGCCACTAGGTCGGGGACTGAAACTTCAGTTGGCCATGTGGGAGTCCAGTGATGTAAACATTATGCCATTCACTGTCCCCAATCACTGTACATATTTACAGTGTATAACATGTTTTTCTTTTTTCCCCAGCATAAATACAGTGCATATTAATCCTAAATCAAAGATAATATCTATACATTATCATCAACAAATACTTTTTATTTTTGTGTCTGTTAAATGTTTTTTCCCTGATGTCCTTTCTCCCACTCTGTTTCCCACCCTCTCCTATACTGTCTCTGGTATCTATGGTTGTCCTCTCTGCTTCTCTACCTTCCAATCTTTCCATTTCTGCCATAGAGTGAAGATATTCAGTATATATTAAGTGGGGTCATATAACATCTCTCTTTCATAGTCTGGCTTACCCCACTTAGCATTAAATTTTCCATATTTATCCACTTTGTATCAAATGTCATTTTCTCTCTCTCTCTTTTTTTAATGGTTGAGTATATATGTATATACATCCATAGTGTATATGTGCCTCATTTTTCAATCCAATCCTCTGCTCTTGGGCTGATTCCATGTCTTGGGAATAGTGAATAATGCTGCAACGAATATGGATATGCAAGTGTTTTTACAACAATATTTTCCTAGCCTTTGGGTAAATGCCCAGAGTGGAACTACTGGGTTGTATGGTAGTCAGATTTTTCTTTTTTTAAGATGAGACATATTTGGGTACAATTCTGTATTAATGAGAAAGATTAAAAGTAAGGATTTCATTGTTGGTATTACCTTGGACCACCAATTTAAATCAAACACATTGTGAAGCATCTTCTCTCACTCTGTGTGACCACATGAAAAAAATTACTTAATAGAGGAAAAGAAGTATGCCTATGAGACTACATTTGCAATTATTTCCTTATCTATGAGGCTGACTATATTTGTAGATTTCTTAGCTATTTACTGTATCAGTTGCAAAGATATAAATCTTTGCTTTGTATACTAGGGTCAGAGTGCTTATAAAAATATTTATTGACATACAGTAATTGTTCCTATTTTAGGGATATAGTATAATTTTTTAAAAAGAATTATTTTATATTATTTTATTTATTTTTATTACTATTGTTTTAAGTTTTCTACAGGGCACATGTACTCTTTGGAGAGAGATAGAGACAGAGAGAAAGAGGATGTCAGAAAACAAGCTGCCAGGTCTGAGACTTGAACCATGGTCAGCCATATGGGAGTGCAGTGCCTTAGCCACCATGCCACCTGCTGGTCCCCATTTTTTAATTTTTTTTTATTAAGGGCTATACACATATACAGAAAGAAAAATAAATGTGAAGCAATGATCTACTAAGAACTTTCACTGCATTGTTTTCCTTCACAATGGCCTTCAAATCACAGGAAGTAGAGATTCCATGCCATTTTCCCTTTTTTTCATAACACACTGCAAGATTTATGAATCAGTACCCCAACCTTCAATCCTCTCATTTATAAATCAATTTCATTTTTGATCCATTTTTTAGAGGGAATATATATATATTTTTTTCTGTTCCATGAAGAGGACTATTTTATTCACAAGTGGGTCAAAATTCAGGAGAGTCAGTTTCTTCCATAGTCAGTTTCTCTTGGTGTTGAAGGAATAAACTGCCCAACCTTGGCTTATCATTTTACTAGAATAGTTTTTAACTTGCTCATGGCAAAGGAAACCTTGGAGAGGAATATGGCAGCTACACTCTTGGGTATACTTATTTTTGCCCTTATTTTTCTGTTTATCAAGGAAATATATGTGTGGAAGTCCAAATAAGCTTTTACTCTCATCCAGTCTATTTTATCTCTTTCTAATAAATTATCTAATGAATTTATTAGATCTCATTCTCATGTATATTTCATTACCCTCTGTTTTCTTCACTGTGTTCATGAAATTGATTTTGTATGTGTGTGTTTTTATTTATTATTTATTATTTATTGATTTATGTATTTATATTTCAATTTGACCAGAGAGGGACAGCAAGGGGGGAGGGGTGAGTAAAAAAGCAAGCCACCAGGTCCAGGACCCAAACCATGGTCAGCCACATGGGAGTCCAGCACCTACAACCACCACACCACCTGCAAGTCCCAATACAAATTTTTAAGAAAAAGAATGAAGTGGGGTCAGCAGGTGCCATGGGGGTTAAGAGCACTGGACTCTCACATGGCCAGCCATGATTCGAGTCCCAGATCTGGTGGACTGCCCTCTTACCTTCTCTCTCTCTCTCTCTTGATCTCACTCCTGCTCTCTCTCTTACTCTGTTCCACTCTGGTCAAATTAAAACAAACAAAGTTAAACAAAATAATTCTTTAAAATAAAAAAAGATGAAGGCTGTCACACCCTTCGATGCTGCATCTTTCCTCTTTGTTTTTGTCTTTTTTTAGTTTATTTTTTTACTATCATCATAATCTTGTTTATATTACATTGGATTACATATAACTTTACAGTGTATTACATTACTTTTTCAAAAGGGAATGCCATGCACGTCAGTCAGTACAGAGACATTAATCTCCCCACTTCATCCTTCAATATCTTTTCAATGTTTTCCCCATCATTATTATTATTCTAATTATTTTTAAGCAGTCAATCACTGTTTGTCGTTTTGCTTGTAAAAAGACTTTACCCAACATGAAATACTTCTCAGATCAATTCAGCTGAGAATACTATATATGCCACCATCAACAGGTAATAAGCCATAGCTGTTTCCCACTAACGTCCTGCCTATATGTTTGTTCTCTTGCTATCTTTCTCTATCCTCTTCTCTTCACCCCCCAATTCCACACTGTCTTATTCTCGTTAAGTACTTTCACTGCTTTTATGTAGTCCAATATCTCGCCCTCTACCATAGAATGCAGATAGTCGATATATATTAAGTGGATACATACAATATCTTTCTTTCATAGCCTGACTTACTTCACTCAGCAACTGATCTTCCATATCTGACCACTTTCTATCAAATGCCAAGATCATGTTATTTATTATTATTTTTTTAGTCTTCCAGGAATTTTTATTTTTATTTTTTTAATTATTTTTATTTACATTTTTAAATACATTCAATCACATTATTTAGCTTACAAGATAATCACTTAAATATATGAACATTTCTTCTGGTCGAGTTGATCAAAATATAACAACACTACTTCCCTGTCTCAACAATGCTGTCTTCGTATCCCTCCTCCAAATGTTCTTCCCTAGGCCCCACTCCTCCACATACACCACATCTGGCATTCACATCCACCTCTTGTGTTTGTACATCCTTTAGCCCGTCAGTTTCAGTTATAGAGTGCGGATATTCGGTATATATTAAGTGGGGACATACAGTGTCTCTCCTTCATAGCCTGGCTTGCTTCACTCAGCAGTAAATCTTTCATATTCTTCCACTTTCTGTCAAAAGCCAGGGGTTTTTTGTTCTTAATGGCTGAATTGTATTCCATAGAGTATATGTGCCACAGTTTTTCAATCCATTCAGCTGTATGGGGGCATTTGGGTTGGTTCCATGTCTTAGCAATCGTGAAAAGTGCCACAATAAACATTGATGTGCAAGCACTTTTCCAATGAGAAATTCTTCTGTCCTTTGGGTAGATGCCAAGAAATGGGATTGCTGGATCATATGGCAGTTCTAGTTGTAGATTTTTGAGGAATCTCCAAATTGTTCTCCACAGTGGTTGGACTAATTTACATTCCCACCAGCAGTGTAAGAGA
>NW_006209326.1:0-3031 GCF_000334495.1 Tupaia belangeri chinensis | reverse complement strand
TTTTTATCATCATAATCTTCTTTATATTACATTGGATTACATATAACTTTACATTGTATTACATTGTTTTTTCAAAAGGGAATGCCATGCATGTCAGTCAGTACAGAGACATTAATCTCCCCACTTCAACATTCAATATCTTTTCTGTTTTCCCCAATCATTATTTTTATTATTCTAATTATTTTTATAAAACAGTCAATTGTTATTTCTCGTTTTGCTTGTAAAAATACTTTGCCCATCATGAAATACTTCTCAGACCAATCCAGTTGAGAATACTATACATGTCATCATCAACAGTTAATAACCCCTATCTGTTTCTCACTAACGTCCTGTCTCTCTATTGTTCACTTGCTATCTTTCTCTATCCTCTTCTCTTCACTTACCCCATTCCACACTGTCCTATTCTCATTAAGTACCTTCACTGTGTTTATGTCCTCCGAATTTTTGCTCTCTATTATAGAGTGCGGATAGTCGGTATATATTGAGTGGATACATACAATATCTTTCTTTCATAGCCTGGCTTACTTCACTCAGCAATAGATCCTCCATATCTGACCATTTTCTATCAAATTCCAGGGTCTTGTTATTTTTTATGGCTGAGTAGTATTCCATAGAGTATATATACCACACTTTTCCAATCCATTCATCAGTTTGTGGACATTTAGGTTGGTTCCATGTCTTGGCAATTGTGAATAATGCTGCAATAAACATGGATGTGCAAGCACTTTTCTGACTGAGCGTTCTCCTGTCTTTTGGGTAAATACCCAGAAGTGGGATTGCTGGATCAAATGGTAGTTCTATTTGTAGATCTTTGAGGAACCTCCATATTGTTCTCCACAGTGGTTGAACTAGTTTACATTCCCACCAACAGTGTAGGAGGGTTCCCTTTTCACCACATCCCCGCCAACACTTATCACTTTTTATATTCTTAATCTTTGCCATTCTGACAGGGGTTAGGTGGTATCTCATTGTGGTTTTTATCTGCATTTCCCTTATGATGAGGGATGTCGAGCATTTCCTCATATGCTTTTTGGCTGTTCGTATGTCTTCCTTAGAGAGACTTTTGTTCAGCTCACTTTCCCATCTTTTAATCGGGTTAATCATTTTTTTTCGCATAAGGCACTTGAGTTCCCTATGTATTCTCGTTATCAGTCCCTTGTCTGAGGCATATTTAACAAAAATATTTTCCCATTCTGAGGACTGTCGGCTCACTCTTGTTACTGTGTTCTTTGCTGTGCAGAAAGTTCTAAGCCTTTGCTGTGCAGAAACTTCTTAGTCTAATATAGTCCCACTTGTCTATTTTAGGGATTATTGCCTGTGCTTTGGGAGTCTTATTTAAGAAGTCTTTGCCTACTCCAATGTCTCCCAGAGTTTCCCCAGCATTTTCCACAAGTAGTTTTATTGTCTGAGGTCTTAGGTTCAGATCTTTGATCCATTTTGAGTTGACTGTTGTTAATGGTGAAAGATGGGGTTTCAGTTTCATCTTTCTGCAGGTGGATACCCAGTTTTTCCAGCACCATTTACTAAAGAGTTTTCCTTTTCCCAATGGATTGATTGACATTATTTGTTCAAAAATCAGTGGGCTGTAAACTTTGGGGGGTATTTCTGAGATATTCTGGGGTCTCTATTCTCTTCCATTGGTCCACATGTCTGTTTTTATGCCAATACCATGCTGTTTTGATGACCACAGCTTTATAATATATCTTAGGATCAGGGAGTGATATGCCTCCTACTCCATTCTTCTTACGCAGGATTGCTTTTGCAATACGAGGTCTTTTATGGTTCCAGACAAATTCTATAATTGTCTTTTCCAGATCTCTGAAGAATATCTCTGGTATTTTGATTGGAATTGCATTAAACATGTAGATTAATTTGGGTAGAATTGCCATTTTGATTATGTTAATTCTACCAATCCAGGAGCATGGGATGTCCTTCCACTTTTTTATGTCACTTTCAATGTCTTTTTTAAGATTCTCGTAGTTTTCTTTATAAAGGTCTTTGACTTTCTTAGTTAGGTTTATCCCTAGATATCTTATACATCTTGTGGCTACGGTGAAAGGGATTCCTTTCTTCAGCTCTGCTTCGTTCAACTTGTTGTTCATAAATAGAAATGCTATAGATTTTTGGATATTGATTTTGTATCCTGCCACCTTACTGTATTCACTTATTACTTCAAGCAGTTTTTTCATGGATACCTTTGGGTCTTCTAAGTATACCATCATGCCATCTGCAAATAAAGATATTTTCAACTCTTCTTTGCCTATTTGAATGCCCTTAATATTGTTCGCTTCTCTGATTAGATTAGCTAAGACTTCCAGTACTATATTAAAGAGCAGTAGAGAAAGTGGGCAGCCTTGCCGAGTACCCATTTTTAGCAGAAAATCTTTCAGCTCTTCCCCATTCAGTATAATGTGAGCTGTAGGTTTTCATAAATGGCTTTTATTATGTTAAGAAATGACTTTTCTATACCAATCTTACTAAGAGTCTCTTAATCATAAAAGGATGTTGTATTTTATCAAATGCTTTCTCTGCATTAATTGAAATGATCATATGGGTTTTTTTTTCTGTTAATATGGTGTATTACATATACGGTCTTGCATATGTTGAACCACCCTTGCATCCCTGGGATAAAGCCTACCCAGTCGTGATGAATAATCTTTGCTATAAGTTATTGGATTAGATTTACGAATGTCTTGTTGAGAATTTTTGCATCTATACTCATCAATGATATTGGTCTGTAGTTTTCCTTTTTTATCATGTCCTTAGCTGTTTTGTGGATGAGGATGATGGAGGCTTCATAAAATGAATTTGGAAGGTTTCCTTCCTTTTGAATCTTTAGAAATAATTTTAATAGGATAGGGATTAACTCTTCCTTAAAAGTTTTGTAGAATTCACAAGTGAAGCCATGTGGACCTGGGCTTTTCTTTGTTGGGGTGTTATTTATTACTGATTTAATCTCCTGGCTTGTTATGGGACTATTCAGGTTCCTATGTCCTCCTTATTCAATATTGGTAGATTATATGCATCCAGG
>NW_006209325.1:0-1081 GCF_000334495.1 Tupaia belangeri chinensis | reverse complement strand
TTGATGAAACAGATTCAGATAAAGAAAGGTGGGTATCTGTCACTTTTTGATTTCTCTCTGAAGGAATCTTAGCAGTGATGAATTTTTCTAGATAGGAAGCAGAATAATGTGCTGTCTTCAGCTCCAACACGGGAATACTCAATAGTTTATTCTATTGAGGAGTTGACTAAAATGAGAGTAAGTGTCCTTGACAAAAAGCAGTTTCGTTCATGACCAGGGAAGCGTGACTGTGAGGTAAGTATAGACATGGCCTTGGAGAAGTAGTAAGGCTACAGGCAAGAGAGAACTGGGTGATAAATGAGGAATGTGGGATGCCAGGAAGTTTTCTTTTCTTTTTATTAAATTGTAAAACCGATTCCTGTAGAGTATGTTTGTAAGCTGTCGGTAACGATCTACAGGCAGTACGTGTTTTGTATATTTAAGTGTGTTTGACTGCCTAAGTATTAGAGGCTTTAATACACTAAGTTTTAAGTATTGAACAAAAATGACGGATAATTGTTCCAAAATCCTCACTTCATGTATTGTTTAAGCCCAGAGGACATTCCTTAAGAACTGATTTGGATGTGAAATATGTAATGTACTTCAACCTCCAAGGGATGATTGAAAAGTTGAAGTATCATGCCCAGATTGGCCTTAAAATAAGGGAAAGAAAAACCATGTCAACACTGAAGGCAGGCTGAATGGAACTTATGTCTTTAGATTCTTTCTTACCCCCAGTAATGCTTCAGTGCTCCCCAGAGACAGAAGCGTGGACATAGGAGGTTAGATAACATCCCCTGGGAGAAATGTCAAAGCCACGCTCCATTCGCCTACAGCCTCCGAAGAGAATTCAGGGCATGTGCATAAAGAGCCCAGCATATTCCTCAAGGCGCCAGGACTGAATCTTGAACTGCACTGACGGTCGTGTGGAATTTAGCCCTTCTATTCCACAGCATGTGTTGGTCCCTAGGTGGAAGAGAATTATATCCCCCTTCATGTGTGTCTGATTATATCTTTCACAATATCATAACGAATAGCTGTGACAGAGTAAGGTAGTCTAAAATTTCAGCGGTGTCTGTGGAAGTGGTTTAGAATCTGGTGA
>NW_006209324.1:3178-3996 GCF_000334495.1 Tupaia belangeri chinensis | reverse complement strand
TTTATAGAGACTCAAGCTTGATAGTTATGCACTCAAGTACACACTGAACGTTAAGACAGTATTAAGCCTAAAAGAACCATATAACACAGGATTGTGTCCACAGGACAAAACTTTGTATCCCTGAGGACAAATCTGTGACTCCAAGCACACCCCAAAAACACCCACAATAGAAAGGTCTCTTGAGAAATGTTCATAGAGCCCCACCATTGACAGTCATGCTGTTAAGTACATATTGAACGCGAAGCCAGAATTAAGCCTCACGAAATCATATCACACCTGATTTTCTACACATTACAAAATTCTGTATCCGTGAGGACAAAACAGTGACAATAGGCACACCCCCAAAAGACCCAAAACTGAAAGAACATTTGAGAAAAGTTAATAGAGACCCACCTTTGAAAGTACTACTGTTTATGCACAATGAACATTTAGTTAGAAATAAGCCACAAGGATCCATATCACACCTCATTTTGAACACTGTACAAAGCTATGTATCCCTGACTACTAATCGGTGACACTAGGCACACCAAACTAACACCCAAAACTGAAAGATAACTAGAGAAAAATTTATAGACTCACCACTGATAGTTATGCTGTTAAGTACACACTGAACGTTAAACCAGAATTAAGACTCAAGGAACCATATAACACCAGATAACACCTGATTTTGTCCACAGTACAAAACGATGTATCAATGAGGACAAATCTGTGACACTAGGCACACGCCCAAAACACCCACAACTGAAAGGTTACTACAGAAATGTATATAGAGACCCACAATTGAGAGTCATGCAGTAAAGAACACACTGAACGCTCAG
>NW_006209324.1:0-3057 GCF_000334495.1 Tupaia belangeri chinensis | reverse complement strand
AAATATTCATAGAGACCCACCATTGAGAGCCATGCTGTTTAGTACACACTGAACTCTAAGGCAGAATTAAGCCTAAAGGAACCATATCACACCTGATTTTGTAAACAGTACAAAACTTTGTATCTCTGAGGACCAAACAGTAACAATATGTTCACCCCAGAAGAAACCACAACTGAAAGGTCTCTTGAGAAATGTTCATAGAGACCCACCATTGAGAGCCATGCTGTTTAGTACACACTGAACTCTAAGGCAGAATTAAGCCTAAAGGAACCATATCACACCTGATTTTGTACACAGTACAAAACTCTGTATCCCTGAGGATAAAACAGTGACAATAGGATCACCCAAAAAGCACCAACAACTGAAAGGTCTGTTGAGAAAAGTTCATAAACACCTACCACGAAGAGTCATACTGTTAAGTACACACTAAACGCTAAGCCAGAATTAAGCCACAAGGAATTATATGACCCCTGATTTAGAACACAGTACAAAACTCTGTATCCCTTTGAACAAAACAGTAACAATAGGCAACCTCCAAAAAGACCCACAACTGAAAAGTCTCTTGAGAAATGTTCACAGAGACCCACCATTGAAAGTACAGATGTTTAGTGCACAATGATCCTTCAGTTAGAATTAAGCCTAAAGGACCCATATAACACCTCATTTTGAACACTGTACAAAGCTATGTATCCCTGAGCACAAACCTGTGACACTGGGCACACCCAACTGACACCCAAAACTGAAAGATACCTAGAGAAAAATTCATAGAGACTCTCTGCTGATAATTATGCTGTTAGGTACACACGAAACGCTAAGCCTGAATTAAGCCTCAAGGAACCATATCACACCTGATTTTGTAAACAATACAAAACTCTGTATCCCTGAGGACAAAACAGTGACAATAGGCCCCAAAAGCACCCACAACTGAAAGGTCTGTTTACAAATGGACACAGAGACCCACCATGGAAAGTACTGGTGTTTAGTGCACACTGAACATTTAGTTAGAATTAAGCCTCAAGGACCCATATAACACCTGATTTAGTACACAGGACAAAACTCTGTATCCTTTAGGACAAAACAGTGGCAATAGGCAACCCCCAGTAAACACCAAAAACTGGAAATTCTCCAGAGGAATGTTCACAGAGACCCACCATTGAAAGTACTGGTGTTTAGTGCACACTGAACGTTTAGTTAGAATTAAGCCTCAAGGACCCATATCACACCTCATTTTGAACACTGTACAAAGCTATGTATCACCTACCACATACCTGTGACACAAGGCACACCCAAATGACACACAAAACTGAAAGAAACTTAGAGAAAAATGTATAGACACTCACCGCTGATAATTATGCTGTTAAGTACACACGGAACGCTAAGCAGAATAAGTCTCAAGGAAACATATCACACCCGATTTTGTACACAGTACAAAACTCTGTATGTCTGAGGACAAAGCAGTGAGAATAGGCACACCGAGGAGCACCCAAAACTGAAAGGTCTGTTGAGAAATATTTATAGAGACCCACCCTTGAGAGTCATGCTGTTAAATACAGACTGAACGCTAAGACAGAATTAAGACTCAAGGAACCACATCACACCTGATTTTGTAAACAGGACAAAACCCTGTATCCCTGAGGACAAAAGAGTGGCAAGAGGCAACCCCCCAAAAACACCCACAACTGAAAGGTCTCTTGAGAAATGTTCACAGAGACCCACCATTGAAACTACTGGTGTTTAGTGCACACTGAACGTTTAGTGAGAATTAATATCACACCTGATTTGGTACACAGTACAAAACTCTGTATCCTTGCGGACAAAACAGTGACAATAGGCACCCCCCAAAAACACATACAAATGAAACGTCTCTTGAGAAATTTCACAGAGACCCAACATTGAAAGTATTGGTGTTTAGTGCACACTGAACGTTTATTTAGAAAAAAGGCTCAAGGACCCATAACACACCTCATTTTGAACACTGTACAAAGCTATGTATCCCTTACCACAAACCTGTGACACTAGGCACACCGAACTGACACCCAAAACTGAAAGATACCTAGAGAAAAATTAATAGAGACTCATCGCTGATAAATATGGTGTTAAGTACACATGAAACGCTCAGCCAGAATTAAGCCTCAAGGAACCATATCACACCTGATTTTGTACACAGTACAAAACTCTGTATCCTTGAGCACAAAACAGTGACAATAGGCACACCCAAAAAGCACCCACAACTGAAAGGTCTCTTGAGAAATGTTTATACAGAACCACCATTTAGAGTCATGCTGTGATGTATACACTGAACGCTCAGCCAGATTTTAGCCTCAAGGAACCATATCACACCTGATTTTGTACACAGTAGAAAACTCTGTATGTCTGAGGACAGAGAAGTGACAATAGGCACACCCGAAAAGCACCCACAACTAAAAGGTCTTTTGAGAAATTTTCATAGAGGCGCACCATTGAGAGTCATGCTGTAAGGTACACACAGAAGGCTAAGCCTGAATTAAGCCTCAAGGAACCATATCACACCTGATTTTGTACAAAGTATAAAACTCTGTATCTCTGAGGAGAAAACAGCGACAATAGGCACACCTCAAAAGCACCCACAACTGTAAGGTTTGTAGAGAAATGCTTATAGAGAACCATCCTTGAGAGTCAAGCAGTTAAGCACACACTAAACGCTAATCCGGAATTAAGGCTCAAGGAATCATATAACTCCTGATGTGATACACAGTATACGATTATGTATGCGTGAGGAAAAAACAGTGAAAACAGGCACACCGCAAAAGCACCCACAACTGAAAAGCCTCTTTAGAAATATTCATAGAGACCCACCATTGGGAGTCATGCTGTTTAGTACTCACTGAACTCAAAGCAAGAATTAAGTCTCAAGAAACCAGAACACACCTGATTTTGTACAAAGTACAAAGCTCTGTATCCCTGAGGAAAAAACCGTGACAATAGGCTCACCCCAAAAGCACACACAACTGAAAGGTCTATTGAGAAATGTCACTAAAGACCCACCTTGGAGAGTCATGCTGTTAAGTACACACTGAA
>NW_006209323.1:0-1057 GCF_000334495.1 Tupaia belangeri chinensis | reverse complement strand
CCCTCCACTGCCGAGGCTGGACCCTGGCAACTGACAACACAAGCTCCCAGTGGGCTGTTCTCCTCACTTCATTGCAGAGGCTGGTCAGTGGTCAGTGGAAACCCAGTGGTCAGCGCTATTGTTCCCTGGGGAATGGCAAAGCCACCATGGACAATGGACCCAAGTCTACTGATCAGGACAAGAGTGTCCCAGACCTGACCACCTAACCTCTTACATGGAAATGCAATAATGAGACCACAGAGACCTCCTCACAGTCCTCACATGTGACAAGGATATCAGAAGACTCCCTAATTCCTCGGGACTAAGGGCATCCTCCTTTCTGTGCAGGGCTGATTCATGGCTTCCAAAATCACCAAGTGGTAGAAGAACAATAAGAAATAATTCAAAACTAGAAAAAAGGAAATCACCTGGAATACTCAATGTCCCCATATGGTAAGCATTTCTACGTCTCTGCACAGTTTTAACCTCGGTGCCTCTCAAGTCTGTTCCATGCCCAGCAGCACTTGATGCCCTCCCATGTGGCTGCGCCATCTGTTCACAGGGTGTCCCTGTGGTCAAACGCTGAGCCCTGCACTTACCCACTCATCCCTCGACCATCTGTCACACTGCTCCTCCATGGGCTGGCAGTGTCCATGTGGGGCTGATTCTCGGACAGGCCATGGGAGATGGTTTACTGGCTTTAGAAACCCATCATCGAAACTGTGAGAGGGTCGCTGCTCAGAGATGGGGATTAGCTACAGGACACACCTCTCGCATGGAGCCCGCACCAGCATTCCGCACCAGACCGATCTGCATTAGCGTAAAGTCTTCCACTGAGAACGTGTCACTACGTGTTTATCTTGTCTGTTACTTACTTTGGGATTTGATTGTTCATGACCCTTTTATATATCAGAGATATCTCAGAATTAGCAGGTTCTCTTTAGAGTAAGCGCACCTAATGTATGTAATCTTTATTGCAAGTATTTTGTCCAAACTTTTCAGACTTTTGTGACAATAATGTTTTAAATTTTATATAATTAAAGATTTGTTGTGTTCCTTTGTACTTTCAGTTTATTTT
>NW_006209322.1:0-1007 GCF_000334495.1 Tupaia belangeri chinensis | reverse complement strand
CCCTATTTTAATTTTGCTTATCATAGAAACTTCTTTTTAGAGGTCAAAGCATCAGTAATGAGAAATGAGGAGTGGCAAAAAGCCATTACTGGGGATCTGCAAACAGCCCAAGAAAGTAAAAACAAGTAAAACATCTACTCCTTGTCAGAGTTAAAAAAAAAAAACAAAGGAAAAGAAAAAAAAAGAAATCTAGCAGAGGTGGAAATGTTCCCTAAATCATTCTAATAAGCCAGAATTACCCTAATACCAAAATTACGGGTAAGAAATAAAACTGTTAAAACTAACATGGACAAGGGAATGCCAATTGCTGAAAAAGTACTCAACCCATATCATATGACCCAGCAATTTCACTCTTAAATATATACCGGTGACAATCAGAAACACATATTTCGATGCAAATGTGTACACAAAGGTTCCTAACAGCACACAAGCCAATACAGATAAACAAATCCAACGTTTATTAGTGGATAAACAAGATGTGATATGTAACTGCAGTAGAGTATTATTCATTCATGCAGCAGCTATGGTGTGGATAAATGTTTGAACGTTCTGCCAAGTGTGAGAGAGAATCCAGACATACAATGTCACATAGTGTATGAGTGAATAGATATGAAATATTGGGGATAGGTAAATTTATGCAGACACAGAAAAACGAATGTTTCCCAGGGTGTAGGGGTGAGGACGGGATGACGGCATGATGGTGTGGGGTCTCCTTCACGGCAGTGGCAGCGTTTGGAACTAGGTAGAGGTGGTGGTTCACAACAGACTACTGAGTTGTACGCTCTAAATGGTTCATTTAAAGTTATGTGAATTTCAATTCATTAAGAAAAATAGAAGTCAATGGAACAGCCTCTACAGCCTACGTACGAGGCTCCCGGGCAGTGAAGAGGTCTTGCCTATCTGAGGAGGGAGCAGGGGACAAGCCAGGGTCAGGCCAGCTTCTCTCTCCAGAGCCCCCTGCTTTGTGCATTCCAGGCCTGGAAGAATCTGGGTCCCGGGCAGCAGGG
>NW_006209321.1:429-794 GCF_000334495.1 Tupaia belangeri chinensis | reverse complement strand
TGCTGCAGACTCTGAGCCCAAACCTGCCCCCCTCTACCCCAACAATCCCTGTGTCCCTGGAAATAAGCACATCAAACGGGGAGAATTCTCCACCCTGGGGAAGGACTCAGAGACCCTCCCTGCTCCCCCACTTATATCCCCAGGGCCCTCCCTCATGCAAAGCAGGCCCCAGTCTCAGGACGAAAGCCCAGTCATAGGTCCAGGAGCCCTGTCTCCTCCACACCAGGAGCCCTCGAATCATGGAGGTCCTGGGGCTGCTCCTCTGCCTGCTGGCCGCTCCCTGCTTTGAGTTCTCAGGGAGTCAGGACAGGACCTGGGCGTGTGCTGAGGGTGTGTCTGACTGACTACTGTCCTGTCCCCAGGTA
>NW_006209321.1:0-237 GCF_000334495.1 Tupaia belangeri chinensis | reverse complement strand
GAGCCAGCATCTCCAGGGACACCTCCAAGAGCTAAGGTTACCTGAGTCTGCACAGGCTGATCCCTGAGGACACGGCCACCTATTTCTGTACCAGAGACACAGTGAGGGGACCTCAGGGCAGCCCCTGCACAAAACCCCTGCAGGGACGGGACCACCAGGAGGCCCTCTGGGAACACAACTCCAGACCCAGGGGCAGTGAAAGGAGTGGCAGTTTTCCATGGGATGTGACTCATTTTT
>NW_006209320.1:0-1342 GCF_000334495.1 Tupaia belangeri chinensis | reverse complement strand
CCGAGGCTGGACCCCGGCATCTGACTCTGCAGAATACTGTGCCAAGACTGAACTCAAGCGGCAGGGCGTTGTCCTGGGGCAGAACTTGAGCAAGGACTTCTCAGATGGCTCCAGCAATACCTTCCCCGTATGGTTTGAGCACCCGGTACAGATCGAGCCAGGTAACTTCTGCACAGATCTTGACCTCTGCTATAACAAATGTATATTCTTTTAACTCAGGAGACAAAATATTGTGTTCTTTATACATAACTAAATTATAAAATGTTATTGAATTTTTAAAATTACAGACCTATTAACTTAAGCTAAAACTACTTTTAAAGGATGCCTAAAAAAGCCCTGTACGGCAAATAGCATAATCAATGGCACATTAAAAAACAGTTTAAAACCCAGACTGCTTTTTTCACCACTGAGTTTTCGATCCTCTCTATGGACTTGTTTTCCTAAGCTGTGCTGTATGGAAGTCCTAATCCCTTTTTCTCCATCACAAGAGGACCGAACAACTCCTCAGAGGAATGGAGTAACAATTAGCTAATGTGATGAGACACTTTTCTTCATTGTTCATTTGTTTATTTTTTTCAATCTGAAATATGTTTTACCTGGTCTATGTCATCACACACTAACTTCTTTATTAATTATAATTCTGTCCTGTTCCTAGACGCCTATAATCCAGCCTCAGGCCACCTTAATGGCCACCTTAAAGTGCCAATATTTTCCTGCAGAGGATTTTCTTTTTATGGTCTGGAGGCCAGCAGATGGCGTAGCGGTTACATCGCTGGACTCTCAACATGACTAACTGCAGTTCAAGTCCCAGACCCAGTGACTTGAAACTCAAACACTGGGTGCATGTGCATGTGTGTTCAAGATCCCAGGAGGAAAATGGAAGGGAAAGGACTGTGGCATGGCTATACCCCCTGGGGGTGATTTCTCATGTACCCTAAAGCAAAAACCTTTGGGACCAGCAGTTGGCGTAATGGCTATGTTGTTGGACTCCCATGTAGTCGACTGCGGTTCAAGTCCTGGACTCGATGACTTGAACTCACACCGGGCGTGTGTGTGTACGTGCTCAAGATCCTGAGAGGAGAATGGCATAAAAGGGATTGTGGCATGGCCATCCCCTCTCGGGGGTGATTTCTTGCTTTCTGTCTCTCTGTTTCTCTGTCTTTCTGGAGAGCACACGTTCCCTATAACAAAATCTTCACACACAAAGAAAGGTCTAGAGCAATGTACTTGATTACATCCCCTGCATCAGCAGCACACCCAGCTCTCCTATTTGTCCAAGGATAATGTAAACAAAGGAGGAAAAAGCCCATGAATTCTCCTTCAGTGAAGGCTTGTGTTGGTT
>NW_006209319.1:0-536 GCF_000334495.1 Tupaia belangeri chinensis | reverse complement strand
ATGTCCTCACTTAATATATACAGAATGTCTGAACTCTATAACTGAAACAGATGTGCTAAAGGATGTACAAACACAAGAGATGGATGTGAATGCCAGATGTGGTGTGTGTGGAGGAGAGGGGCCTGGGGAAGAACATTTGGAGGAGGGATACAAAGACAGCATTGTTGAGACAGGGAGGTAGGGTTGTTATATCTTGAACAACTTGACCATGGAGAAATGTCCAAGTAAAGCAACAGGACCAAATGCCATCCTTACTGACAGAGAATGTTTAGAAAGGATACAAAGAGGTTCAAGACCAAACCTCAAAGCACACCAATATTTATTTAATTTTATTAATTAATTCATTTCTTTTAATTTGACCAGAGAGAGACAGAGAGAGAAAGCAAGCCACCAGGTCCAGGACTTGAACAATGGTTAGCCATGTGGTAGTGTCCAGTACCTTGACCACCACGCCACCTACTGGCCCTGTGATGTGGTTTTTTTTTTCATGCAAAAATGCATCACAATTTCCCCCAATAACCCAATATTTCTTGTTC
>NW_006209318.1:0-1160 GCF_000334495.1 Tupaia belangeri chinensis | reverse complement strand
AATTCCATTATGGTTAGAAAATACATTGTGTGTGATTGCAATATCTTCAAATTTGTTGAGCATTGTTTTACAGTCCACAGTATGGTCTAGCCCGGCAAATGTACCCTTGGCACCTGAAATAATAGTATTCTGCTGTGGGCGTGTGAGTGCATTTTATTAATGTCAACAAAGTGTGGTTTATTGACAGATCTGAGTCCTTGCTTTATTTCCTGTAGTTGTCTGATCAACAGCTGAGAGGGAGATCACGTTCACGGAATCATCCATTTCTCTGTAAAGTACTTCTGTCTATTTTCCTCATGTGTTTTAAAGTTATGTTATTGGGAGCATAGAGTTTCTAAATGTCATGTCTCCCTGTGGACCCTTTTCCATTATGAAGTACTCTTCTTTGTATGTGGCAATATATGATATATTAATTTGTAATAGTTTTGTCTGATAATAATATACTCCCTTTGACTTCCGAGACATATTATTTGCATGGTATTTTTTCAATCAATGGTAAATGAATTTACTTTCAACTTGTGTCTTTATATTGAAAGTGAATTTTTTGAACAGCATATAATCAGGTTTTGTCACTTTACATGTTCTAACACTCTATTTTTAATTGGAGTGTTGACTCATAAATAAGTTTTCCTATGGTTAACGTGATAGGGCTGTGGCCACCCAAGGAGGCACAGGAAGTATGATGCTTCAGAGTGCTGAGGCCACCTGGGAAGGAGCAGGGTTTGTGTCTGGTGGTCTCCTGTAGCCACGTGCATGTGTGTGTGCCCATGATCCTGGCTGACTGATAACGGGGGTGTGAGCCCAGTGTCCTGGCTGACTGATAATGGGGGTGGATGGTGGCTGAAGACCCTGTTGAGGAGTTTTAAAAAATTACATATATATATATATATATATAGTAGGTTTTAGGTCTACCATGTCATATTTTTCTGTTTCTTATTCTGTTCTTCTTTCCTATCTGATATTTTCTCATCAGAAATCACAGAAGCATAAGGAAGGTGGGTAGCCCCTTTAAAATTCTGAATACTATAAATGTCAACTTATAGTTCAATATTTGGCAAAAATTTTTTCAAGAATGAATTCCAAACAAACAGATTTTCACATCAGACCTGTGCTGTAACAAATGATACAAGAAGTTCTTCAGGGTAAGGGAAATGATCCCA
>NW_006209317.1:0-1108 GCF_000334495.1 Tupaia belangeri chinensis | reverse complement strand
GCCCCAACCCTTGAGTACAGGCTCAACAAAGTGTTAATTGTCCCGGCAGGCAGTGGGGTGACCCTAAATTTTACTGTTTTGCTAACAAATTCCCAAAGTAATGATATGTTGTTGGAAATGTATGTAATAAAAAAAACATAATTAGTTATTGTTCTGCTCTTCTATGAGTCCCTGAGACAGGAAGGAGTTGCAATGTGACCCTCATGCCCATGATCAGGCCAGGACCTGCACAGTACTCAGAGTCAATGAGGAATAGAGATTGCTTGGCTACAACTATCATTAGCCACTAAGGGTCCAAGAGCCCAAAAGGGGGGAATTCATCATGCCCTCATCATTACAGCCCTTGTCAGGATTTGCACAGCTTTCAGTGAGTGAAAAATCAGTGCCATTTGGTTGGCCTTTCATCACTGCTCCTCTACAGGTACAAGATCCATGAAGGAATGGGTTCCTCAGGCCCTCGCTCACACACACTTCTCCCAGGACCATTATGGCTCTCAGAGACAGCAAGAGAAAAAGACAGCTAGCCTAGCTCTTTCCTCAGTGGAGCATTGCAGTTCCTGTGCTAGTAAGATGATGAATCTCTATGTTCAAATTAACTTATCACCTTCCACTGTACCTTCTCAACTTAGGGCAAAGTCATACCGAAAATAGAAAGATGGAGGAACTAGATGGGAATTGATGAGAAGCTAATGCCTACTACAGAAAAGTGTGCAACACACAGCTGTGTAATCCTACTCCAAAGAAGTAGAAACAGCCAACTACTTCAAGAGATGACTGTATAATAAATCAAAGCCTCAAGAAAAATGAGAAAAGCAGGGCCATTAGGAGCATTGTGAATAGTGCCCTGCAACTACAAATGTCAACTAAAAATTGACGCAATTGGCCCTGTCTTTCTCATATTTCTTTGTTTCTTTTTTTTTTTTTTGGACATGTTTGTGCTTCAGGGCGTGTGCGCTCACCAGACAGGCAGAGAGAGACATAGAGACAGAAAGCGAGAAATCACCCCCCAGAGGGGATGTTCACGCCGCAATTCCTTCTCCTCCATTATCCTCCTGGGATCTTGGGCACGCACACACACACGCACCTGGCGTGAGTTTTAAGCCACTGG
>NW_006209316.1:0-470 GCF_000334495.1 Tupaia belangeri chinensis | reverse complement strand
GAGTCTAGCTGATCATCAGACTCTGATTCCTGTCCGGAATCTCCCTCAACTGAAACAGTCATGGGGGGGCACAAGGGCTTAGCCTCTGGTGCCGTGGCTGAGCCTTTAGTGGAAGGAGCCCTGGGAACCAACAGAACAGCCTCACTAGGTTGGTGTTCTTCCTGAACAAAGGTAGAGTAGGAAGGAGGGCGTGCAGGCTCACTGGTTAAAAACATGGCATGTTTAATAATACCCCAAAGTGAGAAAGCAAAAATAGGCATAGTAGCTCCTCCATTCCTATGATACCAGTCAGTCATGTTTGAACCTACTGGTTCCCAGGTTTCAAGATCTAGAGTTCCTTCATCAGGGAACCATGGACTAACTTCCCTTACAAAGTCAAGAAAAGTGGACAAATGATTTTTGCTGGCTCAGATACCTTTTTTGTTTTAATGTATGTTTTAAAATGTCCACATATAAAGCCCTATCCTTAG
>NW_006209315.1:0-3218 GCF_000334495.1 Tupaia belangeri chinensis | reverse complement strand
GAAGGAAGGAAGGAAGGAAGAAAGGAATGAAAGAAGAAAGGAAGGAGAGAAAGAAGGAGGAGAAGAAGAAAAGAAAAAATAAGGAGAAGGAAGAGGAGAAGGGGAAGGGTAAGAAGGGGATGAAGAAAGGGAAGAAGAAGAGGAAGGAGAAGGTGGAGGAGAAGGGGAGGGAGAAGGGGAGGGAGAAGGGGAGGGAGAAGGTGGAGGAGGGGAAAAAGGGGGAAAAATAGAGGAGGAGGGGGAGGAGGAGGAGAAGCAGAAGAAGAGGAAGAAAGAAGAGGAAGAAAGAAGGAGGAGGAGAAGAAGAGCACAAAGCAAGAAGAAGGAGGACAGTGGGGTGGGGGGAAGGAGAAGAAGAAGGAGAAGGAGGAAGAAAGAAAAAAATAAAGAAGAAAGAAGAAGATATCTTTCCTCCAAAGGAAACTAACTCCTCCCTAACAATGGATAAAATACAGAAAATCACATAATTGTTGAAAATGAAATTTAGTATATTGATCATAACAACTCAATGAGATATTCAAAAAAGCCGACAATTTCAGGATATGGGAAAAAATAATGAATGACATGAAAAAGAGATTCAGTAGCGAGATCAAACAGAAATCCTGGAGATGAAGATTATAAGTAGTGAAACATTCTGCAGAGAGTATTGAGAATAGGTTAGACTATGCAAAAGAAATAACCTCTGGCCTTAAAGGTACGACCTTTCAAAGAGTGCAAACTCTGAAAAAAAGAAAGAAAAAAAATAACCATGAAAAATGAGTATGCAAACTATGGGACACAATTTGATGACCAAATATCTGCACCTATTTTCCTATGTTAGACATTTTATATTTTATTTTTTAAAAAAATCCTTCAATTTTGCAATGACAGCAAACCCCTCTTTGGTTATTTGAGGCTTTCTGCCTTTTCTCAAAAGATTTGGTTACACTTTTCAGCTCTTGGAACTGTAAGCTCAAAACCTTAGAGACATTGTCTTTCTCTTTTTGAAGAGTTTTAGAAAGATGATTGGCCAGGTAAACAACGTTATGTATTTGAAGAATTGCCCTGCTAACTTGGTGTGTTTCATTTAAATTACAGACTTTTTTTTTTTTTTTTTGAGAGGTTTTTGCTATAGGGTGTGTGCACTTGCCAGAAAGACAGAGAAACGGAGAGACAGAAAGCAAGAAATTACCATGCCACAATTGCCCTGCCCATGTCCTGTGTACTTCATGCTGCCCTGCTCATCTTAGGGTCTCACAGGGTGCTCTCTCTGAATATGCTCAGGTCCTGCTTGACCCTGTTCACCTTTGAACCTCACAGGATCACAACATCTGGCCCACTAAGGCCTTGTTTCTCCAACACAGTTGTCCCCTCCCTCAGAGCCCCATGACACCCCTGCCCAAGCCCTGTTCCCTCCATTCAACATGAGGGGTCCTGCCCATGTCCTTCTCAGGTACACTGGGCAATGCTTAACTATTAGCCCTGCCCAAGACCCCTTCTGAACCCCACTCATCCCCTAGTCTCAAAGGGCAGCCCACAGTCCCCTCCTCCAGCTCCAAAGAGAGTCCTCCCTCATCTATTGTGATCCATGAAAATAGATACTCTTGCAACAAACTCAGTAAGAATCAATGCCCCAAATCAGTCATTTAACTAGTCTTAAAGGTCACAGACATAGAAAAAGTAAATAATATTAAAAACTAAAAATAAATAAATAAATAAAATGCTGCCACTATAGATTTTATACCAGAATTCAGGAAGAAGTGAGTTCTCCACTAGATGCCTGAAATCCAAAGCAGGTATAAGAGAAGAATAAATAAGAATTCAGAAAGAAAGGAAAGAAGGAGGAAAGGAAGGGAGGAAAGAAGGAAGGAAGGAAGGAAGGAAGGAAGGAAGGAAGGAAGGAAGGAAGAAAGGAATGAAAGAAGAAAGGAAGGAGAGAAAGAAGGAGGAGAAGAAGAAAAGAAAAAATAAGGAGAAGGAAGAGGAGAAGGGGAAGGGTAAGAAGGGGATGAAGAAAGGGAAGAAGAAGAGGAAGGAGAAGGTGGAGGAGAAGGGGAGGGAGAAGGGGAGGGAGAAGGGGAGGGAGAAGGTGGAGGAGGGGAAAAAGGGGGAGAAAACAGAGGAGGAGGGGGAGGAGGAGGAAGAGAAGCAGAAGAAGAGGAAGAAAGAGGAAGAAAGAAGGAGGAGGAGAAGAAGAGCAAAAAACAAGAAGAAGGAGGAGAGTGGGGTGGGGGAAGAAGAAGGAGGAGGAGGAAGAAAGAAGAAAATAAAGAAGAAAGAAGAAGAAGATATTTTTCCTCCAAAGGAAACTAACTCCTCCCTTTCAAAGAGTGCAAACTCTGAAAAAAGAAAGAAAAAAAAAAAAAACCAAGAAAAATGAGTATGCAAACTATGGGACACAATTTAATGACCAAATATCTGCACCTATTTTCCTATGTTAGACATTTTATATTTTATTTTAAAAAAATCCTTCAATTTTGCAATCACAGCAAACCCCTCTTTGGTTATTTGAGGCTTTCTGCCTTTTCTCAAAAGATTTGGTTACACTTTTCAGCTCTTGGAACTGTAAGCTCAAAACCTTAGAGACATTGTCTTTCTCTTTTTGAAGAGTTTTAGAAAGATGATTGGCCAGGTAAACAACGTTATGTATTTGAAGAATTGCCCTGCTAACTTGGTGTGTTTCATTTAAATTACAGACTTGTCATTTTTTTTTTGAGAGGTTTTTGCTATAGGGTGTGTGCACTTGCCAGAAAGACAGAGAAACGGAGAGACAGAAAGCAAGAAATTACCATGCCACAATCCCTTCTCCTCCATTCTCCTCTCAGGATCTTGGGCACACACACACATGAGCCCTGAGTGAGTTAAACCACCAGGACTGGGACTGGAACCGTAGTCAACTACATGGGAGTCCAGCGACATAGCCATTATGTCAACTGCTGCTCCCAGTAAATTAGACCTTTCATCCAGCCCATTAAGGTAGAATTTAAGAGAGTATTATTTTAATGAATTTGATAGTTTGCCCCATCATACTATTATAAAATAATGTTTAAGGTTTTTTTTAACCATTCAAAATAATCAAGGATTAATTCCTTTGGTCTTTGTTTCTATTATTGGGTTTACTCCAATGAATACTCTTTGAAAATATTTGTGGTAGAGTCACATCAAGTGCTTCTGCTAAAGGTAGACTTCTTTCTATTCCCCACATTGCTTTTTATGAAAATCTTCAAAGACTTAGTTTC
>NW_006209314.1:0-1731 GCF_000334495.1 Tupaia belangeri chinensis | reverse complement strand
GGTGTGCAGGAGGAAGTGATCTGCAATCTCTCTTCTGTTCCATTTTTCACCCTTTGTGTGTCAGATTCAGTGAGAATTGAGGAATATTCTGACCTAATAGTGCTCAGATGTTTGAATACTATTCACTTAAAGACCTGTCTTGACACTCAGTGCGTGGAGGCTGAGCAGCCAAGCAATGAAGGTAAAACAAAAAGGAAAAGACAATAGAAGAAGAGGGGAAAAAAAAGAAAAAAGACAATACAAAATTTATATTTTAATTTTAAAAAGCATAAAATGGGAACAGCAGGTGGCATGGTGGTAAGGTAATGGACATTCCCACATGGCTGATCACAGTTCAAGTCTCAGACCTGGAGGCTTGCTTTGTCACTTTCTCCCTCTTGCTCCCCCATCTCTCTTTCTCTCTGTGTCTCTCTCTAGACAAATTTAAAAAACATAATAAATGAGGTGGCATGGTGGTTAAGGTGCTGGACACTCCCGCACAGCAGACCACAATATGAATCCTGGACCTAGAGGCTTGCTTTCTCACTTTCCTCTTCTCACTCCCCCTATCTCTCTTTCTGTCTGTGTCTCTCTCTAGACAAATTAAAAAACATAATAAATGAATGAATAAATACATTCAATAGAGAATTATTTTTTAAAAAGTGTAAAATAAAAGCCATGTGACGTGCATGTGCACCGTGCAAAAGCAATATTTCATAACTCAAGTTCAGTAGCCATCTCAGAAGGGCCTGGGTTTGTGCCTCTCCTAATTGGGGGGGGGCATGAATTAGGAGGACGAAGGAGGAACTGAGAGCATAGAAAATACTTTACCTTAAAAGAATAAATGAAAAACATGGAGAGACAGTGAGAGAGAGAGAAAGATGGAGATTAGGATACAGAGGTTGCCCACCCCTCAAGAAATGAATCTGGAGTGTGAAGTCTCATCAGAAGATCTTCATTTTTAGTCTCTGAAAACAGTATTTCATGGCTTAAATTCAGTAGCCATCTCCAACACTTTAAAATTTTTAACCTACCAAGTGGGACCTAAATTAAATAAATCCTCTATTACCTTGGAAAACAGATTGCTTTCTTAAGTCAAAAAAATTTATCTCAAGCTCCATTCTTATCTCTCCTGGTTTGTAAGCCTACACCTTACCAGCGGTGGCTCCTCTGGACACCAAGGTAGGAAGAACAGGCAATATCCCAACATGGACTAGATGTAGGTTCTGAACAAAAAGCAGAGTCTGTGATATGTAATGACCAAACAATTCATCACCCAATAGGGACACTTGAGAGTCAAATAGGCTGCTGTCAATTACTTAAGAACAAGAAGTATAAAATGAGTAATATAACCACCCTGGTTATGAGGCAGTTTGGGAAACTATTTTCCAGTATGTTTCTTGACAATCAGAAAGCTTGACTAATACAAAGCACCCTGAGGCTGATGGGTTAGTACCATTTCAGAGGTAAATGGTAAAGGGCGCCCCCCCCTGCCATGAGACACTTAACCAGACACAGGACACAATCACTCAGGTGCAATTTCAGTGGATATTAGAACTGGATAGAGCCCCTCTCTCTCTCTAGCAATGTGAGCTAGAGGTGTGAAGCTGGTCAAGCCATCTACTGGTCCACTGCCTGCTTCTCCTGGAAACCATCTCTGCCCTCCTGTCTCTCCAGTGTCTCCACTACTGCTGTTAGTCCTTTGGGGGATTCTGGGCCGACTGCTCCTAATGGCTGCACCAGTAAACTCAG
>NW_006209313.1:0-10375 GCF_000334495.1 Tupaia belangeri chinensis | reverse complement strand
CCCTACAGTGAAAATCTCTCCACAAAAACAAAAACAAAAACTAAACATAGAAAGGCCAGCCCTATGCCCTGTGTTTAGTGAACCTAATTCCACATGGCAATACAGTTTGTATTCAGTTGTTACTTGAAAAACATACTGGGCACATGTACATGCATGACCAAAATTCTGAATAGATGGACAAATGGAGGAAAAACAATTATGACATGACCAAGAGTCATTTTGGATTCTCTCTCTGTCTCTCTCTCTCTTGCTCTCACTATCACTCACTCTCTCTCTCTCCTTGGTGAGCTCATAGGCACTCAACCATAAAAAATTTAAAAAAAAATTAACCATACTTATAACATTTCTGATTGTAGTCACTTAAACCAAAGGGGAAAAATTAGTTCACAAAAACTGTGTAACTAATATACACAATCTTTATCATACCTTAATTGTGGTTTGGGGAGTAGATTTACTTATCAGAAAAGAGCAGTTTAAGTCCCTCAATGACTGGTGCCCACTCCGCCCTTCCCAGACCACTGCCCAGAGCCCACCCTGCAGCTCCAGGTGTAGTCTGTGCTTTCAGGGTGTGTGCACTTCTGGGCTGACCTCAGGGTCCTGGGAGTGTCCCAACTCCAGGGCACCCTCATGCCACTGACAGCTCACCAAATCTGCCATACATCACCCTCATGGCCTGCTTTGGCCAAGCCCATGTCCTCCAGTCTGGCTGGAGCAAAAGCCCACTGACACCCAGGTGGGCTTCCCAGAACCCTCCTGTACACAGCCTTAGGCAGATGCCACCTAGGTCCTCTTACAGGATGCCGTTCCAGGGGTGCAGCATCACATTCTGCCCTAACCTATAAATTAACCAATTAAGTAACCACGTGCTGAATGTATCAGGATGGGTATGACCTGACCCTCTTGTCACCTCCTTCCTCTGGAGGTTGAATTGGGTTTGCCATCCTGATTACTTTGTGGAAAGGAGGTAAGCTGGCATGTGGGAAAGGTCTTAGCCTGAGTGAGGGAAGAAAAAAAGGTGCCAACCATTGGACAGGGCTCATGTGAGCTGGTCTCCTAGGTGACCCTCTACAGGTTCCTGCAGAGTTCCAGATCCTTCTCCTAGGATGATGTACACAGCTCCTCCCTGGAACTAAGAATTGCTGACATCCCCTGCACCTGCACCTGCACCTGCACCTGCACCTGCACCTGTGCCTGCTGGACTCTGACTGGGTTGGGGTCTTGGCAGAAGGGCTCGCTTGGGGATTCTGGCCTCTGCTGGTTGTTCTCCATTTGCCAAAATCAGCCAGAGGACCTGAAAACTCCAGAACATTATTCATATTATTTTCTTTGCATTTCTATGTCAAGGTTACTTTTCCCTTGGAATTTATAAAACAAATCTCGAGATTTCTATCTCACATATATTGTGCATGGGATCATCACATAAACTTTATACTCCTGACATTTATTCTCATGTATGTATGTTAACCATTTAATCTTTGTTTTTTCTTTGTTCAAATTAATTATTGTTAGGGTTTTGTGCATATGTAGGTGTTCAATAAGTGTCTTTTAAGTGACAAACAGACATGGTAGTCCACCATTGTATCATTCCTGATCCTGTCTCCAAACCATCTCACCCCAATAGAAGTTTTCAGCCTATATAAAATTGCAGTATAGTCTCTTTTCACCTGCTCTCCTAAAGATTTCAGACTTTCCAGTATCAACTTATTGGAGAACAAAATTATTATTATTATTATTATTTTTTTTTTTTGCTATAGGGCGCATGTGCTTGCCAGAAAGACAGAGAAAGAGACAGAAAGCGAGAAATCACCTCCCAGGGGGAGATGGCCACAGCACAATTTCTTCTCCTCCATTCTCCTCTTGGAATCTTGGGCATGCATGCACACGTGCCTGGCGTGAGTTTAAGCCACTGGGTCTAGGACTCGAACCGCAGTCAGCTACATCGGAGTCCTGCGACATAGCCATTATGCTAACTGCTGGTCCCAAATTTATAAAATTTCTCTCAGACACAATATCGGTATTTTAATTAATAGTGATGAGTTTTCTCACTACCAAATGAATTTTTAAAGAAAATAAAGATTAAGATTCCAGAAACTTGGGACTGCTTTGAGTGCTTTCTTTTACTGTAACGAAATCAGCTGCAGGTCCAGGCCAGTGACTGAACCCACATCCAACTGCTCATTGCTCAAAAGCTGTTGGTGGAAAATGAAGGTAGCATTATTCAGGACAATGAGACCTGGGAAGATGGCAAACTAATGCTGAAAATTCACCTCTGGAAGGAAAATCAAGTTGGCTGAATAGAAATACCCACAGCAGCATCTCTCTGGGAAGTAAGACCACAACATTAAACAAATGCCTATGCTTTCAGCAGTGGAGTGAAGTGACTGATAACTGGAAGGAAAAGACTGGACCTTTCTAGAGTACTGTATGTTGGCTTGGAGAAATAAAGAATGAATCCATTATTATTTAAACTGGGAGACAACCCCGAACCCTCCAAGTCACACAGAAGGTGAGAGAAACTCTTCTAAAACAACGAAATTCATACACCAGCAGAACTCAGCATTCCCCAACTGCAGGGGAGCAATGACCTAGCATGGAGCTAACATTCCATCAGTCAGAGAAGTACAAGGTTGTACCACATCAAGCAAAACACCGAACATTCCTCATCACTTCTACCCTAAGAGCTTGTAACATCACGAAAGTCAACTAGTAAGCTGGTCCAAGCATAAAACTTGGAACAGATAGTCTCACATTCTCAGTCCTGTGGGTGTGGAGGGCACAATACAGGGAAGAGGAAGTTCCTGCAATGTGAATAAATGGGGTAAACACCCCTGTGACTGAAGCCTACCAGTCCCTTATCATAGTGGAGACCAAGAGCTCTGTGCATTTCCACCTCACCCCCAGAACATTATGTGAGAACACCAATTCTAACAGAGACCAAGGAATATGGATATTCCCCCTGACTGACTGACTGACTGACAGCTGATAGACCTACATTTTCACTCCCTCAGACTCAAGCCTCGAGAGTGGCTACTTGCCCCCTCTGGGGCCACCTGCAGTACAACTGTTCAGGATCTCCCTCACCTATTAAGTGTAGGCAAAACAGAGAGGAGGCGCCGGCGCATGACAGAGAGGTAGACACCAGGGATCACCCTTCTCGTTAGAGGAAAGAGATAGGGCCCTGCCCCAGGCAACCCCTAATCCTGGAGTGGATGACCCAGTCATCCAGCTCTTAACATGAATTTGTTTGGATTGGATCAGCTCCTGTCCAACCCCAGGCATCAGAGGTCTGCCACGCTGACTCCAAATAAATCTGCTAGATTTAACTGCATTTTATTCCTCGGAGCTCTGCTTCGCCAGGACCACATCCAGGTTTCACAGAACCCCTGTCCCCAAGCTTTACAGACTAGTCACCCAGGCTCAAGTTGAGTCCAATAAACTTAGTGTGCCCCTGGCCCTTTCTGATTTTCTTCCCAAGGCTACTTCTAGGTTTTGTGGACCACACTGTGCCTCTCCCTCAGAATTTAAAGAACAGTCACCCAGACTATTTGGGTCCACCACACTTGGGTCACCTCCAGCACTTGTCAGCCATCTCCCCTGGACTCTGCTCAGGATTATTTGGCCCCACTGGACTCTGAGTCTTACAAGGAACATCATCTGATCTTGCTCCAATTAGGGCCTCATATTCTGCCCTCTTCTGCTCAACACTGTCCACCTGCTGGCATAGCAAGTCTTCTCACGCTTCATTAGCTCCAGGTCTCAAGGACTATTTAACATGTGCCTACCTATGCCATTCCCAAGCCCCGTTCTACCCTGCTAATCTCTGGGCTTTATGAACTGCCCTGCCCATACCCCACTTACTCCATGCTGGCCTGCTCACCTTAGGGTCTCACAGGGTGTTCTGTATGGATACGCTCAGGTCCTGCTTGACCCTGTTCACCTCTGAACCTCAAAAGATCACAAGATCTGGTCCCTCTTGGGTCCTGTTTCTCCCACACTATTGTCCGTTCCCTCAATCCTGCCCAAGTACTGTTCCCTCCATTCAACATGAAGGGTCCTGCCCAGTCACCTTCTTTTAAAAGTAAAGACATATTCTTTTCAGACCCACTGGGCCCTGCCTTACTATTAGCCCTGACCAAGACCCCTTCTGAACCCACTCAACCTCTCATCTCAAAGGGCAGCCCATAGTCCCCTCCCATTGCTGCAAAGACAGCCCCCCCAACTATCATGATCCCTGAAAATAGATTCTCTTGCAATAAACTCAATCAGAATCAATGCTAAAAATGATTCATTTAACTAGTCCTAAAAATCACAGGCATAGAAAAAGTAAATAATATTAAAAACTTAAAAATAGAAATATAGATTTTATAACAGAATCAGGAAGAAGTGAGTTCTCCACTAGATACCTGAAATCCAAAGCAGGTATAAAAGCAGAGAAGAAGAAGAGGGATAATAGATCTTTTCTCCAAAAGAACAAACTAACTCCTCTCTAACAATGGATAAAATAAAGAAAATTACATAAATGTAAGAAACAGAATTTACTATATTGAACACAACAAAACTCAATGATACACAAAAGAAAACCAACAATTTTGGGAAATGGGAAAAATAATGAATGTCATGAAAAAGAGATCCGATAAAAAAAATTAAAAGATCCAATAGGGAGATAGACTTCTTATAAAAAAAAAGAATCAAACAGAAATCTTGGACATGAAGATTCTAAGTAATGAATTACTCTGTAGAGAGTAATGAGAACAGATTAGACTATGCAAAAGAAAGAACCTCTGACTTTAAAGATACAACCTTTCAAGTAGTGCAAACTCTGAAAAAAAGAAAATAACCACTAAAAATAAATAGTATGCAAATTATGGGACACAATTTGATGACCAAATACCTGCACCTGTTTTCCTGTGTTAAGCTTTTTATATTTTATCTTAAAATGTCCTTCCATTTTATAATGAAAGCAAACTCCTCTTTGGTTATTTGAGACTTTCTGCCTTTTCTCAAAAGATTTGGTTACACTGAAAATATAAGCTCATAACCTTAAAGATATTGTCTTTCCCTTTTTGAAGAGTTTTAGAAAGATGATTGGTCAGGTTAACAATGTTAGGAATTTGGAGAATTGTCCAGGTGACTTGATGTCTTTCATTTAAATTACAAACCCTTCATCCAATCCATTAAGGTAGAATTTAAGAGAGTATCATTTTAATGAATTTGGTAGTTTGCCTCTGTCATACTATTATAAAATTCTGTTTAAAGTTTTTTTTTTCCATTCAAAATATTACTTTAAAGGGTGGGAAATCTGCACATTTTCTTGATTGTGACTTAAATAACTGTTATGGGTGTACAGGGACTAGGGAGAAATTGGGTAGCATAATCAAAAGTGTAGTGAATGAGAGACTGAGGAAGATAGTGTTTAAGAACTACCAATAGTATTATGGGCAGCCCAAGTAATATGGGGAAAATACCAAGGCCAGAGAGCAGCATCAGCACAGAGTGATAGACTTCAACAGGCCTGAAGGAACAATAAACAGGAACATTTACCAGAGCCCAGGGAGACCAGAGCTTCAGCAGAGGAAAAGTGGGCAGGAGCCATAAGGGCCAAACTAACAAATTAGCATTATTAACAAGAAAATCATTTTTCTGAAATTCTATAGTTTATATCTCAGTTTGAAGTAGCTTTCAAGAAGTTTTTATTTTATGCCTTAGTATGAAGATTAATTTTAATGTTCTCTATGCCAATCACTTATAAGAGTAAATATTTAAACATACAAATATTTTTTCTATTAATATGCAAAAGCTTAAATTATGTCTTTTGTTAAAAAGACATTCTTTGGCCACAGTAGAAGTATATTCACATTAAAATAATAAAACTGGGAGGTTTCTGGGCCTGTGGGTTGTGCACCACTTCCTTTCTGTATGACATCTTAGCGAGGCTGTGGTGGCACTGCTGCTCTCGGGTTTTGCAATGCCACTCAAGGACGACAAGAAGAAAGATACCAGGAAGTTGGCCAAGGACAAAGACCCAGTGAACAAATCTGGAGGCAAGGCCAAAAACAAGAAGTGGTCCAAAGGCAAAGTCCAGGACAAGCTCAACAACTGGTCTTGTTTGACAAAGCTACATAGGACAAACTCTGCAAGGAAGTTTCTGACTATAAGATTGTAACCCAAGCTGTGGTCTCTGAGAGGCTGAAGATTCATGATTCCCTGGCCAGGGTGGTGGCACTTCAGGAGCTTATTAAAGGATTTATCAAACTAGTTTCAAAGCACAGAATACAAGTAATTTACACCAGAAATACCAAGGGTAGAGATGCCCCGACTGCTAGTGAAGATGCATAAACAGACACAACCAACTGTAAATTTGGAAAAATTAAAATTTATTAAACCCCAAAATAATAATAATAATAAAACTTACAACCTCTCAGATATGAGTCAAATACGGTCATGTCCACCTGAATTGAAGACATTTTTTTTTCTTTCAAATAATCTTTTATTTCATTTCTCTGACAAAAGCTAAAAGAAGCCTGAGATGAAAAAGTAAACTGGTGGTTCAACTGCCATACTAATTATTAAATAGATCCAATAATATAATTTTTCTATTTAATAATCTTGGATCAAACTTAACAGTTTTGTGGGTTATTGAGTAATAAATGAACTGTAGAGTTGGAAAAGGGAAACACTAAAGACTGAGGAGAAAAGCAGGAAAATAGAGATTTAAATCAGCAAAGATATTATCCATGTGAATTTTTGTCATGTGTCTCTGACAAAACTATTTCATGGGTCTGATACCAGGTTTCCTCTGAGAACCCAGATCAGCTGCTCCCTGGGGAACTTGATGGGCAGTGGGTGAGAGGAGCCCACTGTGGAGTTTCATGTTGCTGTAGATTCTAGGAGTATCTATCTGGTCCAACCTGAATTCATCTTGGGACAGTCACTCTGTCTACAGATACCCTGAAGGGGCAGATCAGTGCCAAGACTCCCAAATCAGACAGGATTTCTCCCATTTCATAATGGCCAGGGAGTTGGACTGAATAGCAACTTACAAGGGGAGAAAGAGCCTCACCTCAGCACTGATTGAGAAAGGTCATAGAAGCTCACTTAACACCCCACCAGATCTGAACATGCTACACTTCTCTAGTGGCTGTAAATGTTCATCTGTTCTAGGGGTTGAAGGAAGGTGGAGTGGATACAGAGAGACCAGGGAGCAGGGTCATAAGCCCTACTGCCCATGACAGTGGGATTCCTGTTCACACCAGGCTGTAGGGATTCTCTAGCCTTCTGCAACTTGGAAACTTCATAAGAAATGGAGTAACCCTCTAGAAGGTAGCCATGAAGCCACCTATGGAGCAAATCATTTCTAGAAGAGTAACATAGTTGTAGAAGTTACTTGTCTTCCTGCCACACATGCTGAGTTCAGACTGAGTAAATGATCTCACACCTTCCCATTAACATAGCTTCCTAGACCAACTATCAGCACATAATTTTTTTTATTTAATGGAACAATGGTATATTACAAAGACAGACTATATTTTCAAACTAGGAAGACTGCTGATAGGTATCGGATATATATACACAATTCTTTGCCTTCCTCCCTTTTTCTTTTTTCTTGCAGTTTCTCTTGCACTATATAGTTGTGGCTTTCACAATAAATACATAAGCTGTGTGCTAAAATTGATTATTTCAACCAGCTTATATAGATGAGACCTATATATATATATACATACACATACATATCTAATTATAAATTCATACCAGAGTAAATGTCAGATTGGTGTTTACTATGTCTCATATAAAAAAACCCTAGGATTAATTAATAGTATTTCAAAACAACAGCCACTGCTTCTAGCAGTCCCCACCACAGGAGAATTTCAGACTATGAGTCTGTTGAGATGTCACCATGATTTGCCTATTCTCCTGACAGAATGCTTTACAAACTTGCCAGCAGTACCGATATATAATCCTGGTCACACAGGCCATTTCTTTGGCTGGTGCTGGTAGCCATCATCCCCCAAAGCTCCCACTTTGGTGTGGTTCTGCAGGATGTGGTAAGGGATGATGTAGGGACCACCAACAGCATGTCAGCCTGGCTAACTCAGTGTAGGTTGCAGGGACAGCAGCATGTTGCAGGTCTAGGAAGGCTCCATAGGGCCTAAGCAGCCTGAGCTCTCCAGATGCTGCCTGGTGCCCAAGGAGTAAGTGACGGAGGCCATGCGGCTAACACAGGCAGAACATAAAGAGCAATCTCTCATGCTTAAGCAAAGCTTGGCTGAGAAAAAGCTGTACAGGTCAACTGCTAGAGCTCAAGGTTCCAACTGTGTTTGTGGTACTGGTTTGCGCTTTCACTCTCCCTGCCATGGGCTTTACTGTCATCATGGTACCCCGTAAGGGTAAAATAACAGGAATCATGACACATAAGATTTTCCAAGTAACTCAAGGCCTGCACAGGGGACAGCTCATCTGGTTGTTCGGGGAAGAATTATTTAGAGAGAACCAGATTTTCAAATGATATTTAAGAAAGTCTTAAAACTGATTTTCTAAGTTCCCAATAATTTAAATAGGAAACAGCCCTGGTATTTGGCAGAGGAACTTAAATTTTATCTAAATAGGAAAAGTTGCCCAAAAAGTTGCCCATGTAAGCTCACTGTAAAGTTATTCAGGGGTCTGTGCTTACCAGTTGGCTACATTCTGAGCTTAATTTATAAACAGTTTCCAATCCACATTTCATTTAAAAAAAAAAATCATTAAAAAGTTGTTCTCCACCTGGTAATGGAGTTCTGCTGAGAGGACAGAGTGCCATTTTTAAATGCACAGACTTGCATCATTCTAGCTACCTCCCCTAGAAGCTGTGTTTCCATATAATGAGGAACTAATCACTTTGAATTCCCATCCACCCTGCAGTGATGGGGTTTTTCCTAGAAGTGAAGCTCTGCTGGAGCCATGCCAAGGTGATATTCCATAAACATAGAAATATATCCTGATGTGAACCATTCATTTATTTGCTTCATACTAAGCTCTGTTTGTCAGCACAGAATGGTCACATGATGACCCAGCCGTCTGATAATACAGATGAATTGAAGGAAATACTTATCTTGGCCACTTCACAAGCACCAGGGTCAAATTCTTCTATCATCTAGTCAGCTCTATCTTCATCTGTTCTGACTAGTTAAGTAAAACATACCAGCCATTGTAAAGGATGAAAAGAGTGTATGTCAGCCAGAGAAAAATGAGAACTATGTTCCTCCCGACTCCATGACAGTAAATAATTTCAAATAACATGTTTTCAATTTAGAAATAATTGGAGTTATGCTTTCATTCTTTCTCTACCACAAAGAATGAAAAATATTAACATTACAGCCTACCATATGGATTATTACTAGTGCATTAATATAATTTACTGTACATTCTGGGAGGTCTTCTGAGAAAAACAGTCTCTCTCAGTTTTACTGAATATGATCCTCACAGATGATGGGCCAACCCCTGCAGAGGTTAAATGATCTTTACTAACGTTCCACAGTTACTGCTTTTTTTTTTTTTTTCTTTTTGAGAGATTTTCACTACAGGGTGTGTGCCCTTGCCAGAGAGACAGAGAGACAGAAAGCAAGAAATCACCCCCCCCCCATTGGGGATGATCATGCCACACTCCCTCCTCCTCTATTTTCCTCTTAGGACTTTGGGCATGCACACACACGTGCCCAGCGTGAGGTTAAGCCACTGAGTCCAGGACTTGTACCATAGTTGACTACATGGGAGTCCAGCAACATAACCATTACACCTTCTGCCGGTCCCTACTCCTCTTTTTTACTTAACGATTTAGCCATGGAATATGTCAGTGTTCCCTAACCTTTTTTGTTTCCCATTCATTATTGTCCTCCTGAGGAGATATTTTAATTTTGACTGACAAATAGTTACACATGAGGCACAGAGTCATTTTCAATATATGTATACAATGTATAATAATTGAATCAGGGTACTAATCATATTTACTTACTCGAAAAAATTGTCATACTTTTTGTTGTGAACATTCACAATCCTTCATTCTAGATGTCTTGAAATAATTGACTTTCACCAACTATGGTTACTCTACTGTGCTATAATACTTTAGAGCTCATTTCATTTACTTATTTACTCTCTTGTATCTGTTAACCAAGTTCTACCTATATTTCCCAACTCCTCCTCTTCTCAGCTTCTAGTTTCTACTGTTTCACTCTTCACTTCCATGTAATCAAATCTTTTGGCTTCCACTAACGAATGAGAAAATATGGCATCTGTCTTTCAGAGCCTGCCTTATTTCACTTGGCATTATTTCCTCCTGGTTGGGCAATGTTGCCACAATGACAGAATTTCTTCCTTTTTTATGGATAGATAATATCTCATTTTT
>NW_006209312.1:1026-1246 GCF_000334495.1 Tupaia belangeri chinensis | reverse complement strand
ATAAATAAATACATAAATAAATACATTTTCTAATAGTTAATTTAAGACTGTATATAAAAAGCATATGAATCATACATGTTTAGATTTCAGTTATCTCCTGATTATTAATCAATATTCAAGTCTTTAGGACCAGAAGATGGCATAATGATTACATTGTTGGGCTCACACATGGCTGACTGCAGTTTGAATCCCATACCTGGAAGATTGAAACTCATGCTGG
>NW_006209312.1:0-789 GCF_000334495.1 Tupaia belangeri chinensis | reverse complement strand
GAAACTTGGTTCTAAGCATTTTTGGTAAGGGACACTGAATCTGCAGTTGGTTTCTATTGCTTTACCAGTAGGAGTGTCTGGGGTATAAAATCATTAGAGTAGTTGTTCTGGTTTTTTCCCTTAGCCTTTTGTTCATAAAACATTAATATTTAACAATAAATGAAGAAGAAAGGCAAGAAACAGGTGGTAGACATGCATTGTGGGTAGAAAACTCACACCACGGCAGAGTAATATCAAGATGAAGAATAAGAAAACCAGTAACAAACAAAGTTATATAAAACTGGGACCAGCAGTTGGTGTAATGGCTATGTAGCTGGACTCCCCTGTAGTCTATTGCAGCTTGAGTCCTGAATCCGGTGGCTTAAACTCACACTGGGCTCATGTGCGTGCGTGCCCAAGATCCTGAGAAGAGAATGGAGGAGAAGGGATTGCAAGATGGTCATTCCCCATGGGGGCTGATTTTTCCCTTTCTGTCTCTCTGTCTCCATGGCTTTCTGGCAAGCGCACATGCCCTGTAGCAAAAAGCTCTCCAAAAAAAAAAAGTTATATAAATAAAATAATTTTGTCCAACAAATTAAACAAAAATAGATTTGAGAAACTAAAGAATCGTTGACATATTGGTAAGTAATATATTACATAAAAAGTTAATATTCAAAATTAATTAAAAACTTAATATTTAGATAACAACTGAGGGGGAAAAGTACAAAGGACTTGGATAGATATTTTTCAGAAGAAAGTATACAAATGACCAATAGGCTTATGAATAAACACTCAACATCACTAATCATT
>NW_006209311.1:0-1228 GCF_000334495.1 Tupaia belangeri chinensis | reverse complement strand
CTACTTGTGAAACCCAAAATCCATAATTTCTTTAAGTAGGCACCTCAGATATCACAGGAGCATCTCAGTGCCCACCAAAAAGCACTGCTGGGCATGGGATACCAATCTGCCCGCCTATTTAGTGTTCAGCTATAGCCTGTGCAGTGTCAGATATGGTAGATAATGGGGTTGTGTTATGGAGGTAAAGTTTGGTTAGTGGTACGGTTATGATTAGGGCTTAGGAGTTAGGGCTTGGTGTTTCAGGTTTTCTGATGGGGTTAGGTGGTTAGATTTTAGTAGTGGGTGGCTGGGGTAAATATAGTCAGGTGTGTGTGCTGAGGCAGACCTGGGGAAATTTAGGGTGCATGCTCAGTCAAGACTACCTTGACACCAAGGCTCGTCATTTCCTGCCCTGCCAGGACTAGCTCAGCATGAGCACGTTTCTCTGAGTGTGAAAGGCTGTGGGTTAGAAATAGACGCAAAAACAAACACACAAATTGTTTTATTTTTTTCTTATTTTGCACTGATATTTCGTTTCTCGTGTGTGTGTTTTTCCAAGATCCCCAGAGGAGAATGGAGGAGAAAGGGATTGCGGCATCACCATTCTCTTTCTGTTTCTCTCTCACTCACTGTCTTTATCTTTTACTTTATGTTGTAGGATCCTTACCTTAATATTATCTGGCCGGCTGCAAGGAGTGTCTACTTGCCTGACTCTTTCCTTGAACTCAGACCAGACGTTGGGCACCACTTTGCCAGGACCAGGATGGCATGAACATATTTTCTTAGTGGGGAACAATGCAAATTAGAAGTTGATGCAATAACAAACACACAAACACAGAAATATAGAAAAGCGAGGATTGGGTGGGCACAGCTTCTCTGATGGAGAAGTTGTGACCTGCATTACCCTCAGGTTTATTCTTTTAAAGGGCAGAAAATAGGGGGAGGGGAAAATAGGGTGCTAAAGGAATGGGAAAGAAGGAAGTGGAATGCAAAGACAAGGGAGGAGAATTTAGAATGCAAAGCCAGTTGTTTTGGGATGTAAATTGTCTGAAGATGTGAAAATCACTGGTACCATATAATTTATCTGATCTTTTTTTGGGAGACAATCTTATAAACCCATGTGACTTTCTTTAGCCTCATACTGGGCAGTATGGGGTATTAGGTATCAACAATAGGAAGCCAACCATTGACCACAGGCACATATTGCCTGTACTTTCTTATGTAAGTACTTTTCAATAGCCCTGCTAGT
>NW_006209310.1:0-325 GCF_000334495.1 Tupaia belangeri chinensis | reverse complement strand
ATTAGAAGCACGGTGAATAGAGCACTTAAAACGGGAGCAAGGACCAAGGAGCCTACTGGTACCAGAGGCCACTCTAAGTGTCTCATGACTCAGCAGCAGCCTGTCCTTTCTCTGACCATTTGGTCATGGAGCTGCTCCTCCACACTCTTGGCAATGTCCAACTTGCAATCAGCCTCTGGAGTGACTAGAGCAGGGCTGTCGCTTTTTGGTTTTTGAAGCACTATTAGAAAGGACCGTCCTGGTCCATGCTTACAGACCAAGGCCCTTGTGAGAGCAGTTTACTTGGCTCTGGTATGACAGACTCACAGGCTAACTTTATAACTAT
>NW_006209309.1:1078-1718 GCF_000334495.1 Tupaia belangeri chinensis | reverse complement strand
TGTGAGTTTAAGCCACCGGGTCCAAGACGCGTACCGCACTCTACTACGTGGGAGTCCAGTGACATAGCCGTTATGCTAACTGCTGGTCCCAGAATTTTTATTTTTACACCCCAAATACTGGGTTGTTGGAAAGTCATGATGCATTTTTGCATAGAAAAACAAGTCATGGCTTTTCCAACAACCCACTAACTTAACAGTATTTCTTGCTTCTGTTGGTTGTGTGAACCAAAGCAAGAGGAAAGGCCTCCAGGCTCTCTCATGGGTGGGTCTGCAGGCTGTGCGTGCATGCCTAAGATCCTGAGAGGAGAATGGAGGATAAGAGATTGCTGCATGGCCATCCCCCGGGGGGTGATTTCTTGCTTTCTGTCTCTCTGTCTCTCTCTCTGTTTCTCTGGAGAACACACGTGTCCTATAGCAAAACACCTCTCCAAAAGAAGAAAAAAAATCACCTTCCAGGGAGTATGACCATGTCACAATCCCTTCTTCATTATCCTCTTAGGATTTTAGGTACGCATGCATATGCACTTGGCATGAGTTTTAACCTGGCAGATTCAGGACTTGAACCACATTTGACTACTTGGGAGTCCTACAACTTAATCATTATGCCATTTGCTGGTCTCCAGTGTAAGGTGTTTGTTTG
>NW_006209309.1:0-988 GCF_000334495.1 Tupaia belangeri chinensis | reverse complement strand
CAATTCTTGATAAAGAAATTGGACCCAAAGAATGATGCGTCTAGGCTGGTTTATATCAATAAAAGAAAGACTACTGGATACTGTGGTCAGTGGATACAGTATATTCAAGATAGCAGAAGATGGGCACTAAATGTGTGTTTTAGGGCTTGATTTAAAATAGTAAGTTCAGATATTTTTCATTCTTTATGACTTCCAAATTTAATCCCCCCGTTTTTTTTTTTTTTTTTTTTTCTTTTTTTAGAGATTTTTGCTCTAGGGTACATGTGGGCATCAGAGAGAGACAGAGACAGAGAGTCAGAAAGTTTGAAATTACTCCCCAGGGTGGATTGTCATGCTGCAATCCCTTCTCCTCCATTCTCCTCATGGGATTTTGGGCACAAATAAATATGTACCCAGAGTGAATTTAAGCCACCACTTCTGGGACTTGAATCACAGTCAAGTCCGTGGGAGTCCAACAACTTAACCATTATGCCATCTGCTGTTCCCTACAGTAACATTTTTACTAAGTCGATAGGAAATATGTATTTTGATTGACTTAAGTTTGATGTTTGTCTTTCATTTCTATCAGTGAATCAATTTGTGATTGCTTCTTCAGCAAGGTCTTTTTAGCCCATTCTCATATGTAAGTGACTGTTCTCCCCAGGGAGGCTTTCTTTAATCTGTAGAGAGCTTTACATAGGGGAATCCTGGAACAAGCAACACTGTTTCTCTGACCTACTTCATTCACCTTCTCTTTCAGCTTTAATTTTAGAAACCACTGTATTTGTCCAGGATTAGGAAAATGGATCAGTTTCTGGTAAGTTGTTTACTGAATTCCCCACTTATTTTACACTGTATTTAGAAACTTTGTGAGGGCTCATAAATTAAAATAAAAAGTAAAACTAGATAAAATTCAGCATGAGAAAAGCATGAAAAAAACAAGATAAAATTAACGTGGTGAAATAGGCAGGTTATAAGACCTTGGAGCCCTGTGAAATGAGTACAAATT
>NW_006209308.1:0-867 GCF_000334495.1 Tupaia belangeri chinensis | reverse complement strand
TTAAGAGGTGTGAGGTGGTGGGTGGCAGGTGCTATGGTTGTTGAGGTGCTGGGCTCTCACATGGCTGACTATGGTTTGAGTCCTGGAATTGGTGCCTTGCTTTCTCACTTTCTTGGGCTCTCTCTCTGATCAAACTAGAAAACAATAAAAACAGATAAAATGAATAAAATAATATTTTTAAGAAAAAGAGGTATGATGTGATGTTTCACAATTGTTTTCATTTGTATTTTCCTAATGATTATTGATGTTGAGTTTTATTCTTATGTCTATTGATCATTTGTATACTTTCTTCTGAAAAATATCTATCCAAGTCTTTTGCACTTTTTCATTTATTTGTTTTCTGAATATTATTTTTTTACTCATTTGAAACATATTAATTTTTTATGTAATATATTATTTAGCGATATGTCAATGATTCTGTAGTTTCTCAAATCTGTTTTTGTTTACTTTGTTGGGGAGAATCATTTTAGTTTTATATAACTTTGTTTATTATTACTTTTTCTTGTTTCTCATCTTGAGATATTATAAAAGTAGTATAGGGCCAGCAGGCTGCATAATGTATATGGGGCTGGACTCCCACATGGTCGACTACATTTGATTCCTGGACCTGATGACTTGAAACTCATGGCAGGCATGTGTGTGTGTGCATGTCCAAAATTCATAGAGAAGAAGTGAGGAGAAGGGACTGCAGCATGGCCATTCCCCAGGGTGGTGATTTCTTACTTTCTGTTTCAGTGCTACCTAAAGGGAGTGAGGTGTGTCTTGGGGGAAAAAAAAAAAAAAAAAAAAAAAAAAAAAAAACATTAAAAAAAAAAAAAGGGTTACACATGAGGCCCGCAGGTGCCATGCTGATTAAGGCACTAGACT
>NW_006209307.1:1021-1272 GCF_000334495.1 Tupaia belangeri chinensis | reverse complement strand
CCGAGGGCCAGAAATCACCTTCCTAATGGAGAGAGGGGGGGTACTAGGCCTTGCCAGGGGAGAGCACTCCAAGTGCTTGCTAGACCTCCAAAGGACATCTAGGTGCCCCTAGATCTCAACTCCATGTTGTCCCCTCTGGAATGAACGTAAAGAAAGTTAAACCGGAGAGCGCGCAGAGGGCGGAGGGGGGCAGCGAGCCTTGGAGAGGCTCCGCCGCCTGGTGAGGAGCAGGCGGGGGGCACAGAGCACCC
>NW_006209307.1:0-808 GCF_000334495.1 Tupaia belangeri chinensis | reverse complement strand
GTTCGTGGGCAGGCTGGACATGCTTCGCGGGGACTCGGCCCACGTCGTCAGCGAGGGGGTGCCATGCATTTACGCCAAGGCCGCCGAGGCAGATCTAGGGCAGGATCGAATGGTCGGCCGCAGCGTGGCCAGGATGGAGGAGCAGGTCACCAGGGGCGAGGTTGAGCTGGGGACCTTCCCCAGGGCGTTCAGAAAACTCCTGCACACCATGAACGTGCCCTCCTCCTTTCACAAGGCGTCTCCCTCGAGGCCGCAGCGAGCTGGCTGTGAACCTCCCGTCCTTTCAGACCTAAGGACCACTTCGTGGTTGCAATGCAAGACCTCAGATCTGAGTCTGCGGGGAACACCACTGCAGGGGGACCCTGTATGGGAGTCTTCTCTCCTACCTGTGAATTAAGTTCCTTAAAAATTCTATTCAGAGACATAAACGGTGTTGGAGTATAGAATTTTAAAGTTTATTTTCTGCAACTCTGCTTCTCAGTGAGTTCAGCACTCCATGTAGAATGCATAGATTTTCTGTCTTCCAGTTCTCATCTGAAGGCTGATGGGGAGGATGGGGACGCAAAATGGTCAGTGCACTGCAGCTGAACCGTTGTTTTTACGGATTTTGCAACTCAATTACAGTATTACTGTTTCAAGATGTATATACTTACAGAACCGTTAAAAAAAACCCGACAGAGCCATGAAGGCCTTGTTATCCAATCCTGCAGTCAATTTTCCACAGCCTTCTTTTTAAAGTAGATGGTACATTCTTCATATCGTGGATGGTGAACTGAAAAAATTATAGTTTCTAAGAAAAATATATTTT
>NW_006209306.1:0-1207 GCF_000334495.1 Tupaia belangeri chinensis | reverse complement strand
CAGTAGGTCAGCTGATAGAATAATGAACTTGGCTGAAAGCCAACAGTTCCAGATCTTGAGCCAACCTGAAACACAATAAATACATGTGCCCCTAATCATATCTAGCTGGAGGGCAGTGTGGGGGGAGGACAATGGCTGTGTTAGGGGTACCTGTTAGGGGTAATTTTGTCTCTCTCACAAAAGGAATTAAATCTAGAAAAAGGATAAACTAATCATTTAAAGTCCCAATACAGTTCAGACTTTTAAAGAAATATTTGAGGATTACCCATGATTTGTAAGTGGCTATTAAACTTCATGATGTTTCTTCTTCTACTTGTAGGTAAGGCCATCTCCTGGTTAGGGTGCCAGGGAGTCAAACGTGCTCTCATTCCATGGCAATGGCAGGTAGGACTAATGTGTCAGTATTGCTTACCTCACAATTGAGATGCAGCCACTGAATGATTTTCAATAATTCACTCCAAGAAGCAACTAGGAAATAAATGATCAAAGCTGGCACTTGAAATCAAATCTGTTCTCTTCTCTACTATATGTGGATTCTTCCTTTTCTATGTTTTGAAACCTTAGCCCTCTTAAAGTATCAATAATTTATCTCCACCTCAATTCCTGTGACTTTTCATTGCTATCTCCACAAATTTTGGATTATGTTTCTCAGTGGCAACAGATGCCCTCTCAAGATTATTTTAAGTGTATACCAACTTACTTGTGACTCTAATACTATAAACAGGTCTGTAAGCTTTTGTCATAATTACAGATTCTACATCATCACTGGTGTAACTTCCATCCTTTCCTTCAAAGACATGCGCAACCTAAGCTTGGTAACTGAGTTTGTCCTTCTGGGGCTTTCACAGAATCCAAATGTTCAGAAAATACTATTTGTTGTATCTTTGCTTGTGTACATTGCAACCACTGGGGGCAACATGCTAATAGTAGTGACCATCCTCAGCAGCCCTGCCCTGCTGGGCTCCCCCATGTACTTCTTCTTGGCCTTTCTGTCTTTCCTGGATGCGTGCTTCTCCTCTGTTTTTGCCCCAAAGATGATCTCAGATTCCCTCTATGAGAGGAAAACTATCTCTTTCCAAGGTTGCATGATCCAAATCTTTGCTGGACACTTCTTTGCTGGGGTGGAGGTAATTGTCCTCATGTCCATGGCCTATGACTGTTACGTGGCCATTTGCGAGCCCTTGCACTACTCTTCTATCATGAACTG
>NW_006209305.1:0-912 GCF_000334495.1 Tupaia belangeri chinensis | reverse complement strand
TGCAAAAATTCTCAACAACATACTTGCTAACTAAGCATATAAAAAAGGTTATTCATCACAACCAGATAGGCTTTATTCTAGGGATGCAAGAGTGGCTCAGCATACACAAAACCATAAATGTAACACACCATATTAACAGAAAGAAAGATATTGATTATTGCTCATTTCAATCAATGCTGAAAAGCATTGAAAAAAATTCAACATGCCTTTATGATCAAGACTCTCGGTAAAATTGGCTCAATACTTTGAATATATTTTCCCATTCTTTCCTTGCTTGCATTGTTTCCAAAGCGAGGTCTGCTGTTAGCCTGATGGGATATCCCTTGTAGGTAACAACATTTCTCTTTTGCCAGTCTGAATATCTTGGCTTTGTCTGGTTTTGGTCAATCTGGCTATAATGTTGTCTTGGAGATTTTATTGGGCTGGATTCTATTTGGGATCCTATATATTTCTTGGAACTGGATCTTTGAATGGTTTGGAAAGTTTTCTTCCAGGATTTCATGGAAATCAATGCCCTTACAAGTATCTTCATGTTCTGGGATACCGATTATCTGGATATTTGGGCACTTAATGGTATCTAGTATTTCTTGCATATTGTCCTCAATTTTCTTGGTTATTTTCTCACCCTTTGTGGTGGATTTTCTAGGCCAGTGATTCTTCTTCAACATCTGAGATTCGATCATCTGTGTGATATGTCTGTTTTTAATACTTTCAAGAAAAGTTTTGATTTGCTGTATTACAGCCTTCATCTCTAATAGTTCTGTTTGATTCCTCTTTATGATGTGTATTTCCTCTTTTAGATTGTGCAAGAACTTCTTCACATCCTGGAACTCAACTCTATTCTCCTGCCGCTTCTGGAGTTCATTGTCTTCTTTTGCATCTCTCTTAACTTTGTCACTATTAGTATTCTAA
>NW_006209304.1:400-686 GCF_000334495.1 Tupaia belangeri chinensis | reverse complement strand
TCAAATATTGACCAAAAGACAGAGCACAAAAGAAGCCCATAAGCATGCGGAGTTATAGAAGCTGTATCCAGCATCATGTATGAAATTAATAAAATATTTGGGACTATCACCTGAGGGAGTTTTCAATATGTACATGCAAGTAGAAACTAAATTAATCTCCTCCTCAATGACATCACAATCAGTAAAGATATTAAGGTAAAAATCAAAAGATTCTTTGAAACCAATGGTAAAGAATACAGCTGTTGCATATTCTGTGGAATACAGCAACAGCATCCATGAGAGGGAT
>NW_006209304.1:0-364 GCF_000334495.1 Tupaia belangeri chinensis | reverse complement strand
TATTAAAAAAAAAAAAAAAAGAAAAGAAAACTGAGGCAAAGAGCCTAACAACACACCGCAGGGAATTGAATAACATCAACCAACACCCCACAAAATTATCAGGTGAAAAATCAATAATAAAGACTGTGATGTGAAAAAATAAAAGAAGTACTGAAAGATCCATATAGAAAATAGTGACGACCACCAAAACTGTTTGAGAACTTAATTCATATTGACATATTACTGAACTAATTAAGAGCACCGAAAGAAATTAAAGAATACAAATAAGTGAGGAAATAATCAATAAACCAACAGATTCAAAAGACCATGCGAGAATATTGTGAGTAATTAAAGGACAACCTACAAGAAAATCTGAAAGGGTTGT
>NW_006209303.1:0-1885 GCF_000334495.1 Tupaia belangeri chinensis | reverse complement strand
AAAAAAAAAACCAAACACACTTTTCTTTGAAGTCCTCAAGGAAGTGGCTCTCTAAGGGCTAAAGTAGACAAATGAGCAGGATTAGAAAGTTCCTGAGCAAACTAAGAACTCAGAAGCCTCTTTTCCCTCTCTCATTGACTACACTGTCTTTGTCCTATTCACACATGAGACCTCATTCCAGTCAGACCCTAGAAGATTAGTCCCATGTTCAGCCACATTCTGTACTATCCCACTTAGTTACCCAAGCCCCAAGGCTGTTCTCTGCTCTGAGGAAACTATAAAGTAGAAAGCATTACCAAGTCTCTTAGTGCACAGTGGGTCATCAGTAGAAAATGAAGTCCAACAGTCACTTCTCTGAACCTGTACAGTTCTTCAGGTAACTTCAGTTAATGCATCCCTATCTTGATTTATTTTGTTTTTATATTTGAATACCCACTGGGAAATTTATTTTAAAATAGAGGTTTATTTAGCTAACATTTATAGAGGCTAAGACGTCCAATGCTAACATGCCATCAACAGATGAGGGTCTTCCTGCTGTCATGACATGCCAGGGCAAAATGGCAAGCATGTGTCAGCTCAAGTTCTCTCCTTCCTACAAAGTCACCAGTCTTATTATGAGGCCCTCACCCAGGTAACTGTGTCTAATCCTAATGATGTCCCAGAGGCCTGCCTCCCAAGGCTGTAAATATATTAATTTGGGCTTAATTTTCCACACCTGAAACTTAGGACACATATTCAAACCACAGCAATCTTGCTTTGGAAGAGGTATCTGAGATCTCCTCTCCTGTGACATATTTGCACGGGTAGGGAGCTCATCCTAGTGTCTAGTTCCCAGAGTGGTGGATGCAGGTCTGTTTTGTTATTAGCAAGAGACCTGCTCCAGCCAGGGTGGGCTGACTCAGTGGAGGCCATGCAGGTGAGAAGAAATCAGACAGAGACCTCTATGCTCTTCAACATGTTCTCTGCCGACTACAGTCAGAGCAAGGTCAAGACTGCAGCCTCTATGGCTAGGAAACATACATATTTATTGAGGGATGTTTACAGGGGTAGGAGGGGTGAGGGGGACTCTAAAAAATAGGGTATTCAAAACATGGGAACAATAATCACAAATCATGATGTATTGTTCTTGTTTGATCAAGTGTAAGCAGTCACAGTCCTCAGGGTGGGGGAATCCATATGTCCGGTCCATTTTCTTCTTAGCTCTTGATTACCAGATAGGGTCTTTTGAATGAGGGGGTTTTCAGCAAGTTCGATAACTTCAGTCCCACGTCGGGGTGACAGCGGATTGTGGTTACAAAGGCCTAGATAGAAATCTTATTTGACTAAGTAAAGACATGGTTAATATATACTAAAGTGGAATATCTATATTGTTTCTGGGATAATTTAGAGCTAAGAGGGTGAGCCTATTGCCCACATAGGAAAGGAATGTGGTCTTGTGAGCAGTTTAATGACTGACCTAAAAGTAATTGTGTTTATGTAACCCTGAGAGAGACTTCAGCATTCTTATTGATATTTTCTAGGCAGGTGGATGAGTCTCACGAAATAATTCCCATTCACCGCTGCCTTAGGGGTTTGCATTCTCTTAGGACTATTAATTGGTTTTATTGTAAAAGTTACAGTAAGGCTGGGGGTGTTATTTTACACTTACTGGGGTACCATAATGACAGTAAAGCCCAGGGCAGGGAGATTGAAAGCACAAACCAGTATAAAAAACACAGCTGAAATCTTGAGCTCGTGCCAGTCACCTTGCCTGCAGCTCTTCTCAGCCAAGCCTTGCTTAGACATGAGAGGCAGCTCTTTATATTCTATCTATGTTGGCTGCATGGCCTCCGCCATTATCCTAGTAAATTATGACAAACAAAGATCTGTGGATTTTCTTTTGGTT
>NW_006209302.1:312-975 GCF_000334495.1 Tupaia belangeri chinensis | reverse complement strand
GTCTTTAATATTTGATTGATTTTTGAGAACACTGTAAGATAGAGGTCCAAATATATTCTGCTACTGCCGGATATCTAGTTTCCCAACACCATTTGTGGAAGAGAATATGATTTCAACTTGAATCTGTTCAGATCCTTGTCAGAGATCAGTTGGCCGTATACATATAAGATTATTTGTAGCCTCTACTCTGTTCCCTTGGTCTTTTCATCTGACTTTCTTTATATTGTATTGTTAAAGGATAGAAACACAACTGATGTAATACCGATTTATTTTGCTAATTTATATAATTTATTACTCAGTAATTTTTTATTAATCTTTAGGGATTTCTACATGTACTAACATGGTGTCTGAGAGCAGAGATAAGTTTTCTTCTGGTTTTCTGATTTGGATGTCTTTCATTTTCTTATTTAATTGCTTTGGCGAGGAATTCTAGTCCTGTTTTGAATGGAAGTGGTAAAACTGGGCATCTTTGCATGATTTCTGATCTCAGAACAAAAGCTGTCCATTTTTCACCTTTGAATATGACATTAGTTGTGGGATCTTTATATGTGTACTTCATTACATTGCGGTAAAGTATGCCGATTCCTAATTTGTTGAGTGTTTTTATTATGAAAATGTATTGAAATTTAGTAATTCAATACAATGTGGGGGGAAAACAGTATA
>NW_006209302.1:0-213 GCF_000334495.1 Tupaia belangeri chinensis | reverse complement strand
GAAAAAAGCAAATCATACTTGAAACAAGAAATGGAAAATTATTTGCTGACAATAACATGTATGTTGATGTGCTTGATTGAGACAATATACAGTGTACTCTGGATGGAAAATCTCATTTTGTATGCTGTAATGATGTACAATGAATGAATGTAAATTAAAAAATATAAAAAGAAATCACTTGCAAATATATCTAATATTGTGTAGTCCAAATGT
>NW_006209301.1:0-828 GCF_000334495.1 Tupaia belangeri chinensis | reverse complement strand
TCTCAAGATTTTGGGCATGCACACATATGCAGCCAGCATGAATTTCAAGCTGCCAGGTTTGAGACTTGAACAGTGGTCAACTATATGGAAGTCCAGAGACATAACCATTGTGTTGTTTACTGCTCCCTTAATATATGTATTTTTTAAAAATGATACAACCTGTTAATGAAACAGGAAAATGGCCTAGGTGAGTTTAGCACAGCAAGCATAAGGGAAAAATGAAGACAAAGAAAAGGGTAGGTTCCAAGGGTGTCAAGAAGTGATATTTTATTATAAGGCTGGAGGCACAGAGAGTCTAAGGAGGAAAGAACAATGCTATAGCCTCTCCATTTTCTTCTGATCACTACTACTCATTGTCTGTTGGTCTTGTTTTTTGTTTTGTGTTTGTTGTTGTTGTTGTTGTTTTATTCCTACCAAAGATGATCTTTTCTCTCCATGGCAGAGGGATGTAGCTACGTTGGAAACAACTGAAACTCTGCTGGATAAGGAAAAGTGAGGCCACAGGGTTACTGGGAAGAAGCACTGTCACTGGCCAGAGATGCAGGAAATAAGTCTGGTTCTGCAGTTTCATGAGACTGTGACCTGGTGCACTGCCTACTACATCTGGTCTCTGGACGTTCCATTTCTAAATAAGGAGAGGAATAGGGTACTGTTTTTATAGGATAAATGTGAATGTTAATAAATTATTGCATGCAAGTTTAGCATACATATGACTATCATAAAGGAAGCACTTTCCAAAATTAACTTTTTAAAAAAAATTTGCTATAGGGTATGTACGCTTGCAGTTGAGATGGAGCGATAGATAGAAAGTGAGAGAGCACCTTCTGG
>NW_006209300.1:0-747 GCF_000334495.1 Tupaia belangeri chinensis | reverse complement strand
GCCGGGTCGGACTCCTCCATCTATCTCTATTAAGCACATGTGCCTTATGGTAAGTTAACACAATAAAATAATAATAATAATAACAACAATAATAATAATAAAATTAAATAAATAACTATTTAAACACACACACACACACACACACTGAGATAACATTTAAATCCAGTTAGAATAGCTAGAATCAAAAAGCTAAAGTGTTTGTGAGGCTGTGGTGAAAACAAAACCTCTTAGAAGCCAGTAGTGGTTAAGACACTGGGCTCCCATATGGCCAATTGTAGTTGGAGTCCCAGAGCTAGTGGCTTGTAAATCATATGTGGCATGTCTGCACATGCCCAAAATGCTAAGAGGAAGATGAAGAAGATACTGTGTCATGGTCATCCCCACTGAATGGTGATTTTCCACTTCAGTGTACTTTCAGTGTTTTTTTTTTTTTTTTCTCTCTCCAGGGGGCCCACAAGAACTATGGCAAAAGGCTTAAAAATAAGTAAAATTTTAAAAAGGGACCCCTCTTACACTGTTGGTGGAAATTAAATTAGTACAAACTCTGTGAAAAACAATATGGAGGTTTTTCAAAAGTCTACAAATAGTATTATTCTCTGACTCATTAAATCCACTTATTGGTATTTATCCAAAGAATAGGGAAAACACTCAATCAGAAAGCATTTGCACATTCATGTTTATTGCAGCATTACTCACAACTGCTAAAACATTAAACAAACTTAAGTGTCCAAATATTGATGACTGGTT
>NW_006209299.1:0-282 GCF_000334495.1 Tupaia belangeri chinensis | reverse complement strand
AGCCATTACGCCATCTGCTGGTCCCTATCCAAAAGTCTTAATGAAAGCTCCACAGATCCTCTCTTCAAGTAACAGCAAAGCCCATTTCCTTTAAGATCTTCCTTAATTATGGGGCCGGCAGGTGGCATGGTGGTTAAGGGCACTGGACCACCACATGGCCAACCGCAGTTTGAGTCTCAGACCTGGCGACTTGCTTTCTCACTCACTTGCTGTGTCCCTTTCTCACTCACTTGCTCTCTCTCACTTGCTGTGTCCCTCTCTGGTCAAGTTTTAAAAATAAAT
>NW_006209298.1:0-1544 GCF_000334495.1 Tupaia belangeri chinensis | reverse complement strand
ATTTCTTTAAGAATGTGACTAAAGAAGTTTCGACTTCTTACCCCACAGGATTTCCCCCAGCTCTTCAGCAGAGCCCATTTCATCTCCAGATGAGATGGAAATGGCCTAAGAGACACAGGCAGGGCCTCCCTGCCCCAGTTCCAGCTTTGGTTGCCCAACCCCAGTGACTCTCTCTCTCTCTGTCATCAAGGTAGACCTTTTTCCCCTTCTCTTTTTCTTTCTTGTGTTAATTTCCCATTTCTCCTTACCCCACAGGATTATCCCCAGCTCCTCAACCGAACTCATTTCCATCTCCATACACCTGGTGAAATTGTGTACCGTACACTTTCTGTATTCTCTTTCATACTCTTTTCTCTCCCGTTTTATATTGTCATCTCCTGCCAATCCTCCATGCACTATAAGGGGTTAGACAGGTCTAGATCCACAATTTTCAAATACCCTGGTATTGTGAGGCTCCCTGGGATTCTCCCTTTTACATAACCACTTGCAAAAAAAGAAAGACTACTCTTCAGACTCCTGAATAGAACACTCCTCCTGTGCAGACCACATTGCAAAACACAGCAGAAGAGAAACTTCAGCACACCTCAGTCTACAAAAAAGGAAGCACACTTGTTCCCAGTCAAAGAAGCATTTTTCAAGAAGGTATCCAAAAGTGAATACCTCTGGCCATTGATAGAAGTAGAAGAGCCTCAGGTCTGAATAAACCAAAGAATATGTCTCCATCAAAAGAACACAATAACTCTCCTCTATCTCTTGAAAACAAACAAACAAACAAACAAACAAAAAAAACAGAAGTTGCCAAAATGTCAGAGAAAAAATTTCGAACATTCATGGAGACAAAATTCTATTAGTTGGAACAGAAGAGGGACAATGAGCAATGAGCTACAGGAGATTAGAAAGTCATTCCTGAATATGATAAAAGAAATGCACACTCTAAGAAAGAATCAGGTGGAACTATTAGAGATGAAGTCTGTAATAAAGGAAATCAAAAACTCTCCCAAAAGTATTAAAAGTCAATTAGACCATGTTGAATATCGAATGTCCAACATAAAAGATAAAATCTCTGACCTAGAAAAAAAAAAAAAAAACCGAACCACATGGATTCTGCAAACTAGCCATTTTGGGGGAACAGAAACCAAGACTTCCCACTGATAATTTGGCTTCCAGCAAACAAAACTCACGTGGTAGGAAGACCCCTTCCAGGTCTCCTGTCTCTGTACCTGTCTTTGTCTCTCTCTACCTCTGTCTCGGTCTCTGTCTCCTCTTTTTAATTTTTTTTTTAATTTTTGCTCTTTAGAATTTTTTAAGGTAAAGCATTTTCTGCACTTTCTGGCCCCTCCTACCGCCTTATCTTGTTAAAATAATTCCCTCTCCCCCTCCCAACCCAGGAGAGGCAAAGGGAAGAGGCCTTCTTGAAGCCACAGCCACATGGATTCTGCAAACTGACCACTTTGGGGGAACAGAAATCAAGACTTCCCACTGACAATTTGGCTTCCAGCACACAAAACTGGCTTGGTAGGAAGACCTCTTCCAGGCCTCCTGTC
>NW_006209297.1:0-768 GCF_000334495.1 Tupaia belangeri chinensis | reverse complement strand
ACAGGAATGCTGCTGCTTTTGCCAACAAGTCTGGCATTGTTCATGTGTTCATGTCAATCTCTTATGGTCTGCATGGAATGGACTCATCCCCTTTTTCCTCCCCATACTTGGTCCGATTCTGAGTTTACTGATTGTTTGCTCTTTGAGGTCTGTTCTCTTTAATAAGTTCATGGCTTTCCTTAAACAACAAATTAATTCCATAAAAATTCAGCCTATCCAAGTCCATTACCACAACCCAGAGATGGAGTATCGCGGAGCCTAAACTGTGGTCCTGCCTGAGGCATTTAATCGGTTAGCCAAAGACGGGTAAGAGAGTCTGAGCCTGTAACAGCTGTATAGTCCCTCCACCTAAGACAGGAAACCCATCATAGCTATGGGATTCTCCAATGACAGGTAAGGATAGACATGTGACTCTGAAAATGACTCCAACCTAAGACAGGCACGATTCGCCCAGGCCTTTTCCTCATCTCTCAAATTAAAACAGAGAGGGGGGATATGTGGGAGGCTGCGCACCAGCAAGTCTGCTGAGGTTTCTCAGAGCAAACAATTGCCATGATTGGTTACCTTCAAAAAACCTGACCTTCGAAACTTTGCTCTGATTGGCCACTAGAATCCCTCAGATTTGCATATCTGGCACTTCATGATTGGTCCAAAAGCAACCAATCATAACCCACCATTTACAACCAATCATGGCCCACCGTTTACAGTCAATCACAGCCCACCAGCGTGTATATAAACATGATGCCTGGCCCACAGTAGCCAGATGAC
>NW_006209296.1:1835-3496 GCF_000334495.1 Tupaia belangeri chinensis | reverse complement strand
TAACATTGATAATAACATTGAAGATTAATGGGTTAAATGCTTCAATCAGTTAAATTCTTCAATCAAAGAACACAGACTGGCTGGATGGGTATAAAAACAGAAACTCTCTATCTGTTGCCTGTAGGAAAGCCACAGCATAAATAAAGATATACATAGGCTAAAAGTGAAGAGTTGGTAAAAGGTTTTCCATGCAAATGGGAACCAAAAAAAGAGCTGGAGTTGTGATAGAAATTTCTGAAAAAATAGGCTTTAAAACAAAAACTGTTCTAAGAGACAAAGAAGGGTACTATATTGTAGTAAAAGGGTCAATTGATCAAGAAGATACAACACTTATAAGTATATATGCACATATACATACGCACCTAACACAGGAGCACCCAAATATGTGAAGAAAAGACTGTTAGATCTAAAAGGGGACATAGATTGTAAAACACTAATTGTTGGAGACCTCCATGCCCCACTATCCCGTCTGGACAGATCATCTAGACAAAAAAATAGGTAAAGAGATAAAGGATCTAAATGATACTATAAGCCAAATGAACTTAACAGACATCTATAGAACTTTCCATACAAAAACCACAATATAAAATTTTTTCTCACCTCAAAATGGAAACTTTTCAAAGATTGACCACATGATAGGGCACAAGGCAAGCCTCTACAGATTCAAAGGCATAGAAATTATAACCAGCATCTTCTATGACCATGATGAAATTAAACTTGAGTATAATTTCAAGAAAAATCCTCAAAAACAATCGAATACATAGAAACTAAATAATCTACTCCCGAATGTCTCCACAACCACTGAAGAACTACAGATTAAAATTAAAAGATTCATGGAAGCCAATGACCATGATGGCATAAGTTTTCATAATCATTGGGACACTGCAAAAGCAGTCATTAAGAGGGAAGTTCATAGCAATAAGTGCACATAAGAATAAGACAGAAAGAAGACAAATGTATCACATAACATCATGCCTCATTCAATTGGAAAAGCAACAGCAAAAAAATCCAAAAAACTACAGAAGAAAAGAAATGATAAAGATCAGAGCAGAAATAAATGAAACTTAAAATAAACAAACTATACAGAAAATAAATAAAAGTAAAAGCTGGTTTTTTGAAAAGATAAACAAAATTGATACACCACTAGCAAGACTTATTAAGAAGAAGAGAGGAAGGAACCAGGTGAATCAAATTTGCAATGAAGCTGGTAATATAACAACAGACATAATATAAATAGAAAACATTAGAGGATGTGATGAATAATTATATTATAAGCTAAGAAAAAAGACAATCTGGATGAGATGGACAAATTCCTGAACATATATAACTTACGAAGATTGACCTAGGAGGATATAGAAAGTCTGAATAGGCCCATAACAAACCAGGGGCCTGAATCAGTAAGAAATAACCTCCCAACAGAGAAGTCCTGGCCTTGATGGCTTCATCTCTGAATTCTACAGAACTTTCAAAAAAAGAGTTAACCCCCATTCTACTCAAGTTATTTCTAAAGATCCCAAAGGTTGAATCTCTCCCTAATTTATTCTATGAAGCCTCTATCAACCTTATCCTTAAAACAGATAAGGATGGGACCAGTAGTTGGCATAATGGCTATGTTGCTGGATTCCCATGTAGTTGACCGCGGGTTGAGTCCCAGAGCCAGT
>NW_006209296.1:0-1080 GCF_000334495.1 Tupaia belangeri chinensis | reverse complement strand
GATCCTCACTTTCCCCATCCACTTCCAATATAGTACTGAAAGTCCTCGCCAACACAATCAGAAAAAAAGGAAAAAAATAAAAGGCATTCAAATAGGAAAAGAAGAGGTGAAACTCTATTTGCATATGACATGATTGTATACATAGAAGACCCAATGGTTTCCATGAAAAAAGTCCTGGAACTAATACATGAATACAGTAAAGCTGCAGGGTACAAAATCAACATACAGAAATCAATAGCATTTATATATGTGAACAACAGACAGACTGAGATGGAACTGAAAAAAGTTTCTAATTCCATTTACCATAGCCATAAAAAGTAAAAGATACTTAGGAATAAATCTAACCAAAGAAATTAAAAACCTCACAAGGAAAATTATGAGAAGCTAAAAAAGAAATTGAAAATGACACAAAAATAGTTGAAGGACATCCCATGTTCCTGTATTGAAAGAATTAATATAATCAAAATGGCAATTGTACCCAAATTAATCTACATATTTAATACAATCACAATCAAAGTGCCAGACATGTACTTCACAGATCTAGAAAAGACAATCATACAATTTGTCTGGAATCATAAAAGATCCCGTATTGCCAAAGCAATTTTTTTTTGCTATAGGGCATGTGCACTCGCCAGACAGAGAGAGCCAGAGACACAGAAAGTGAGAAATCACCCCCCAGGGGGGTTGGTCACACCACAATCCCTTCTCCTCCATTCTCCTCTCAGGATCTTGGTCATGCACGTACACGTGCCCAGCGTGAGTTTAAGCCACCAGGTTCAAGACTTGAACCGCGGTAGACTACGTGGGAGTCCAGTGACATAGCCATTATGCTAACTGCTGGTCCCTGCCAAAGCAATTCTGCACAAGAAGAGTGGAGTGTGCAGTATCTCACTGCCAGACTGAAAAATATACCACAAAGCTGTGATAATCAAAACAGCATATATTGGCACAGAAACAGACAGGTGGACCAATGGAACAGAATAGAGTCCGCAGAAATAAATGCCTGAACATACAGTTAACTGATTTTTGACAGAGTGCAGTCAATACACTGGGAAAAGAAAAATCTCTTCAGCAAATGGT
>NW_006209295.1:0-377 GCF_000334495.1 Tupaia belangeri chinensis | reverse complement strand
CGGGATCTTGGGCATGCACACACACGCACCCGGCATGAGTTTAAGCCACTGGGTCCGGGACTCTAACCATGGTTGACTACATAGGAGTCCACCGACATAGCCATTACGCTAACTACTGGTCCCATATCTCATTAAGTTTTGTCACTATGAATGTTTGGACTTCTTTTTCTGATATTTCTATGCATGTCTCTGTATTGTCCATTGCTGGTGAGGGGCTATTGCACTTACCTACAGGAGAGCTACCTCCTTGTTTTCTCAATTGTCTTTGAGATGTGCACTGGTTTTTGGACATTTGATGTTGTATTCACTTTTTTCTATTTATTGTAGTCTATTCTGTAGTATTGGAAAAGGAAATTTTATTCTTAGTTCCCAGGATT
>NW_006209294.1:0-1415 GCF_000334495.1 Tupaia belangeri chinensis | reverse complement strand
CCTGATAATCCCAAAGGACTTTATGCTAACAGTGGTGGTTGTAAACTTTGTGACTTTGTGGAATTTTGGAAAAAAAAAATACCTAAATGTCAGACTTCAGATCAAATTGTCATGGTCACTGGGCAATGGGAATGAGTGCAGACTTTGAAGAATTTCTGGAAGTACCTAAACCACAGAAACCTAAGACAAAGATACCTAAAATTGTTAATTTTTGATAAATTAGAACTGTAGTTAAATATCACCTCATTGTTGCTTTCCCAGTGGGACTATGAGACTAGTTAGAGCTGAGCATCTTTAGAGCTGAGCCTTTGTTGTAACAGTAGGATTTAGGTGTGGTTCAAAGCAGTTCTGCCTTCTCTTCATCTAGAATACTTTTACCACTATTTGGAGAAAATCACTGAAGAAAAGAATATAATGATTAAATTAGATTCTCTAAAAGGACATATTTTTAACAACTAGAACTTAGATATAACTGGGCCAGCAAGTGGCATGGTGATTAAGGACACTGGATTCTCACATAGTCAACAATTGTTTGAGGACCTGACCTGGCAGCTTGCTTTCTTACTTCCCTTCTCTCTCTGTTTCTTTCTCTCACTCTGTCCCTCTGCTAAAATAGAAAAATAAAAATAAAAAAGAAAGGAAGGAAAATAAAATAATTCTATTTTATAAAGAGTTAGTTTTATTTATTCATTTAATTTTTTTATTTGACCAGAGAGGGACAGAGTGAGAGGAGAGAAAGGCTGAGATGTGAACTGTGGTTGGCCATGTGGGAGTCAAGCACCCTTAACCACCATGCCACCTGCTGTCCCCAAATAAATTAATTCTTTTAAAAAATTAGCTTAGATATAACTAAGTGTTTATATGGATTGTAACAATCTTTAAAAATATTATGCATTAATGTGAACTACCTCAAAACAAAGGATATTCCTTTGCATTTGGAAATGAATACTGTTTCCTTGGTTCAAGTATCAATTATTTTTTAAGAATTATTTTATTTAACATTATTCATTTATTTATTTTACCAGAGAGGGACGAAGTGAAAGAGAGAGAGAGTGAGATAAAGAGAGAGTGGGAAAGTGAGAAAGTAAGCCGCCAGGTCAGAGACTTGAAACATAGTTGGCCATGTGGGAGTCCAGAACCCTTAACCAACATGCTGGCTTCTCAATTTATTATTATAATTGAATTTATTTAGAAATGTTCAAAAAACTGTATTTTATAAATATTAAATATGAATGCATTTTGTACTTGCTTACTTTTTTTAACTGTATGTCAGCTCATTTGAGAGAGAAAGCCTCACAAATAGTCATGTCATAATTCTTTTTCTTCCATCTCCCCCATTATTTAGGATTTGGAGCACACAAGCACATATGCCCAGCATAATTTGAAGTAATCAACCAGAATTCACATTGTGATTG
>NW_006209293.1:0-582 GCF_000334495.1 Tupaia belangeri chinensis | reverse complement strand
GTGACCGGACGCAGCCTTGGCGTCCGGCCCAAGTACAACATTTCTTATTAGAAAATATATTCTTGAATTTCATCCAAATTCTTAGCTCAGCAGTTTAACTGATTTCTTTTCATAAAAGTGAGGTCATCAAGTCATTGTGCAAATCAGTTTTAATTTGCTCTGAGTCAGTTCTATGCAACATAACGATGAAGCTTTTTATGTGCAATAAAACAACTTAGCTGCCTAAATTGGTCAAGCTGTCCTTTTTTCTTTGTTTGTTGTTTCTTTCTTTTTTTTTTTTTTTGAGAGGTTTTTGTTATAGGGCTTGTGTGCTTGCGAGAAAGACAGAGAGAGACAGAGAGACAGAAAGCGAGAAATCACTCTGAGGGGTGATGGCAATGCCACGATCCTTTTTCCTCCATTCTTCTCTTTGGGATCTTGGGCACCGGGTCCGGGACTTGAGCCATGGTCGTGTACATAGGAGTCCAGCGACATAGCCATTATGCTATCTGCTGGCCCCAAGTTGTTTTTTTTATTTATGGACTGTCTTCCTCTGAAGTAGTGATGGGAAAGATGGAGGTTGAGGATATCCTCTGCACCTGA
>NW_006209292.1:1804734-1811539 GCF_000334495.1 Tupaia belangeri chinensis | reverse complement strand
TGTAGAGCATTGTCTCTGTGCACAGTTTGAAACCCTGCAGTCTAGGTCCGTGGGTCTCAAAGTTGAATACAGATTAAGATCTCACAGTGATCTTTCACTGCAGACTCAGAAATTCTGCAGTGGGCCTGGGTTTCCACATTTCTAAGCAGATCTCAGGTGATGCCAAGGCAGTTTGTTTATGGACAGCATTTTGACAAGGAAGGGTCTGATCAGAGCACCTCTTACCCTTCACATTCTTTGATTTTGAGCTCTCTACTTACTGATACTTTGATTATGTCATAAACCAAAGTTGTGTAGAATGCATATTTCAACTGAGGGAAAAGTTGTCAGTTATACAGATGTAGAAACTGACCTGTGATATGAAGGAGATAGTACTTATTTCTTTCCCAACTTTGAACATACAATGTATCTGTAAAATATTTCGTGAAGAACACAATCTGAGCTAAGACACTATTGAACTGTCTTTGCAATTTGGGGAGAATTGTACTTTGCTTGGATGAAAATCTGGATTTGGAGGAGCTTTAATTATGAGAGTTAATGAACTCTTTGCAAAGGGAGCTTCTGGCATAAAAAATTTGTGACCTGCTTTCAGACCCTAGCCAGGGCCTATTTTCATGCATTAAGTCGAAGTGAAGATCTAGAATTGTGGGTAGCTGTCAGTGTGTCTTGCACTAATGTACTTTCTTGATCACTGCAGTGATGTGGCAACTAGAATGAAGGCCTCCATGTAAGTGGCCTCTATACTTTCTATCCAATGCTGAATTGAGTGCCCAAGTTCATTGTTGGTAGAGCTCTGTGTTCTCTGGATTCTTTGCTGGAACTCCTCCTCCTGACTACCCAGAAGACTGGCTGCTGGTTCGACAGATTATAGGGCTTTGCTAATCAGTCTTTGTTTTACTTTACTAAGTCAAGACTAAGATGGGAGCCTACTTTAGCAAGAGGACAAAGAACCTAATTATTAGAGTGACCAGTGTGTTTAAGTGTCAACGTCCCTATATGGAATATGGCGGGAGAACAGTGTGTTCTTTGTTGCTTTGTCACAGCCCTTCATTCAGAAGAATGAAACCTTCCCCACAGGGACAGAGGTGGTATGTGCACCATCAGTGGGAACACAAAGGAAGTGTGCCCAATGTTTCCCTCTTCCAGAAGCTGACAGTCTAGGGACTGGTACATCAAAACCTAAGCAGATCTCAGGTGATGCCAAGGCACTTTGTTTATGGACAGCATTTTGACAAGGAAGGGTCTGATCAGAGCACCTCTTACCCTTCACATTCTTTGATTTTGAGCTCTCTACTTACTGATACTTTGATTATGTCATAAACCAAAGTTGTGTAGAATGCATATTTCAACTGAGGGAAAAGTTGTCAGTTATACAGATGTAGAAACTGACCTGTGATATGAAGGAGATAGTACTTATTTCTTTCCCAACTTTGAACATACAATGTATCTGTAAAATATTTCGTGAAGAACACAATCTGAGCTAAGACACTATTGAACTGTCTTTGCAATTTGGGGAGAATTGTACTTTGCTTGGATGAAAATCTGGATTTGGAGGAGCTTTAATTATGAGATGTAATGAACTCTTTGCAAAGGGAGCTTCTGGCATAAAAAATTTGTGACCTGCTTTCAGACCCTAGCCAGGGCCTATTTTCATGCATTAAGTCGAAGTGAAGATCTAGAATTGTGGGTAGCTGTCAGTGTGTCTTGCACTAATGTACTTTCTTGATCACTGCAGTGATGTGGCAACTAGAATGAAGGCCTCCATGTAAGTGGCCTCTATACTTTCTATCCAATGCTGAATTGAGTGCCCAAGTTCATTGTTGGTAGAGCTCTGTGTTCTCTGGATTCTTTGCTGGAACTCCTCCTCCTGACTACCCAGAAGACTGGCTGCTGGTTCGACAGATTATAGGGCTTTGCTAATCAGTCTTTGTTTTACTTTACTAAGTCAAGACTAAGATGGGAGCCTACTTTAGCAAGAGGACAAAGAACCTAATTATTAGAGTGACCAGTGTGTTTAAGTGTCAACGTCCCTATATGGAATATGGCGGGAGAACAGTGTGTTCTTTGTTGCTTTGTCACAGCCCTTCATTCAGAAGAATGAAACCTTCCCCACAGGGACAGAGGTGGTATGTGCACCATCAGTGGGAACACAAAGGAAGTGTGCCCAATGTTTCCCTCTTCCAGAAGCTGACAGTCTAGGGACTGGTACATCAAAACCATCATCAGTGTCCATTAATGACTCTCATTCCTTCTTTCCTTTTTGATAAGCTTACTCTGATGTATGAGCACCTACTTTGTGCCAGGTTTTGGGTTTACAAAGATGGGGACGGCATGGCCTCTATTGGTGCTTGAAGAAAAGATCAGAAAGATCCCTAAAAATGGGTACACTGAGGTGCATGCCTTGGAGAGAAAAACATTAGCCATGCAGGAAGGATTAGAATCTCTCTCAGGACCAGAAGATGGCTTAATAGTTATATTCCTGGACTCCCACATAATTGACTGCCATTCGAGTCCTGGACCCGGCAGCTTAAAACTCACACCAGGTGCATGTGCATGTATACCCAAGATCCCGAGAGGAGAATGGAGGAGAAGGGATTGAGGCATGGCCATTCCCCTAGGGGGTGATTTCTTGCTTTCTGTGTGTGTATGTGTGTCTCTCTGTCTCTCTGCTGAGAGTGCATACACTCTATAGCAAAAATCTCTCTTAAAAAAATGGATCTCTATCTTATGCATTTTTACCCATATCCCCTTGGGAAGAAATGTAGAAAGAGAACAAGCAATGTCTCTGGCCTCTTGTTATAAAATCACAAATCCTATCTATGAGGTCTGTACTCTCATAAACCTATCTTCTAAAACCTTCACCTCTTGGTTCAGATTTCAACATATGGATTTGGGAGGGTGACAGTCAGTTTTTCTACAGCAGATTCCTTCCTACAATTCTTTTAGAAAGACTTGGATTCCTTTCCCAAACCTCTTTGGTTGAACTCCTTGTCCAGCCTGGAGACAGAGCAGTGCCCTGTATGGCCTATCACCGTCCCTTTGGTCTGGGACTCTGGCAATTTGTACAACTGCTATTTATAGTTACATTTAGGTCTCATGATGGGATTCTGTAGACTCCTGCTTAAAGAAGCTCAACCTTTTAGAGACTAATGAAATAAAATAATTTTATATTAAAAATGCTAAATTGTGATTGCAAACAAAATAGCTTTGTGGGGACAAAATGTACTCTGACAAGGGAAACTTATGCTTGTTTTCCAACCCTTCCTCCCAGTGCTTCACTTTGTAATCTCCCTTCAGAAAGAAACATTTCAACAGAGAACCAATGGGAAATTCTGATCTATTATCTTCTCAAAGTTCCAAACTCCCATCCTTATCTCAGAAGGGACTCTTCTATCCTAAGACCATTTTCTTCCAGAGAGAAATTCTATTTGGATGCTAGATCTCTACCTTCTCAAACATTGTGATCTCCAAATGTAAGTTCCATAACCTAAATGTCTTTCTGTCAGCCTGAAAAAAAACTTATGTCTGTGTGTTATCAAGCAATGTGATACTATCTCACATTTTGTAGGTAATGTGTAGAATGTATATTATCATAAGGAGATTTTAGTGTTATGGTTAAATTGCTTTATCTGGATTTATCTTCTTGTATTCTGGGGAGAGCAAAGTTCTTTATATACATTATTCTCATAATATCCAGGCTGAGAGGCTTCGGGGAGACTAGGAACATCATTAGTTTCTATTTTGTAGGTAGGAACAACAAAGCATGGTAGGACAAATGTATTTTCCAAGGAAGAAATTTTCAACCTCACTTTTGGAGCTTTCTGGGATATCTCATAGAATTTCAAAACTCCTCACAAAATTGCTCTAAAGTTCTCAAAACCAAAATAATTTTTAGTTAACTTTAATTTTTTAAAAATTATTTTTAATTTTAACTTTCTTTATTTTAGTTTGACCAGAAAGGGATAGAGCAAGAGCAAGAGGAAGAGAGGCAAAGTGAGAAAGCAAGCTTCCAGGTCCAGGACTTGAACTGCGGTCTGCCATGTGGGATTCCAACACCCTTAACCACCATGCCACCTGCTGGCCCCTTAACTTTATTTTTATTATTATTATTATTATTTTGTAGAGAGTTTTTTTTGCTACAGGGTGCATGCGCTCCCTAGAGAGACAGAGAGAAACAGACACATTGTGAGAAATCAGCACCCCAACCCCCCCCCCAGAGGGGATGGCCATACTACAATTCTTTCTCCTCCATTCTCCTATTGGGATTTTGGGCACACATGCATATACACCCGGCATGAGTTTTAAGCCTTCGGGTCCGGGACTCGAACTGTGGTTGACTATGTTGGAGTTCAGTGGCATAACCATTGTGCCATCTGATCCCGGTACTTAAAGTTACAGCATTTGGAAGTTAAGATGTGTGCATTTTACAAAAGCAATGCAAAATATTATTTTGAGTGAAATCAATGAAACGTCAAAGCTTCAAAAATGTTTGGGAAGCGGTGGACCAGTCAGTACTAGAACAAGCCTTAAAATAAGCCAGGTCAGGTGCCGAGAGATCTAAACTATTGACTCGTCCTCTGCAGATCTGTATTTCCAAATGTAGTTTCTTGTGTGATATCTTGTCTAAGGAGACTTCTCTTCTGGACAGATTTTAAAAACACTTAAGAGTGATCCCAATGACCTTTTCAGGTAGTCTGATTTTTTTCACTGCTAGACAGATTACTATATGTATATGTATGTGTGCACATACTTTTTTTACATTTAGTTTTAGTTTTGCTATAGGGCACATGCACTCACTGGTGGCAGAGAGAAGGGGATGGAGGGAGGGAGGGAGAGAGAGAGAGAGAGAGAGAGAGAGAGAGAGAAAGAGAGAGAGAGAATGAAAAACCATTCCCCAGGGGGATGACCACACTACAATCCCTTCTCCTCCATTTTTCCTTTTGGAATTTTGGGATGCACATACACATGCCCAGTGTGTTTAAAACTGCTGGGTCTGGGACTTGAACCAGGGAGTCAGTCATGTGGGATCCAGCAGCCTTAACCTCTGCACCACCTGCTGGTGCCTGATGCATTTGAACAATGAGAAATTTAGTTTGGCTGGAGCACAGACTCCTTATGGTAGAATTATGTCAAGTATGTTTGGAAAGGTAGGTTGGACTTCATGGTTTTGAGAGCCTTGAATCCTATGGTGAAGTGCTTAAAACTTTTTTTCAATAGACAATACAGAGTTATTGAAGGTTTGATACCAGAGATTAGAGAAAAATATGAAATAGCCAGTTAGATTCTAAAAATAGCAATATGACTAGAATGTGTAGATTTGACCAAATTGGGACAAGTGAAAATAGAAAGATTAATCTGAAACTTTCAAAAGTTTGGATGAGGGAACCAGCAGTTAGCGTAATGGCTATGTCGCTGGACTCCCATGTAGTCGACCGCGGTTCGTGTCCCGGACCTGGTGGCTTAAAACTCACGCCGGGCGCGTGTGCGTGCGTGCCCAAGATCCCGAGAGGAGAATGGAGGAGAAGGGATTGCGGCGTGACCATCCCCCCTGGGGGGTGATTTCTCGCTTTCTGTCTCTATGTCTCTCTCTGTCTGGCGAGCGCACACGCCCTACAGTGAAAATATCTCAAAAAAAAAAAAAGTTTGGATGAAAGGTGTTATGGAGGTTGTCCAAATTTATTGTTAACTCTCTTATTGCACTAGTGTTTTAAAGCAGGTAAGGTGCTACCTCTTCAATCCCACACACTCTCTAGTTATGCTGGCCAAGATCTCTCCAGGCTGAACAACAAAAACAAGTCCCCCCCCAAACAAAACAAAACAAAACAAAACAAAACAACTAAACAAAAACTCCCTTTACCTTGCCTTTCAAAGGCAATGTTTTGAATGGTCTCAATCTGTGTATAATACTCTTGGTATCCAAATGGGGTTCCGTGAAGTTTTATGTCAAGAGTGTCTGTCTACAGGTTGTTGGATTGAAAGCAAAAACCACTTCAAATAGACCAAGTGTGAGGTGCTTTCAGACCTGTTATATATGAGCTTGAGCACAGGGGCCTTATTGCATTGTGATCTTAGAGGAAATGGAGGTATTTGCTTGCAATATAAGCCACTATTTGACTTATATTTGAAGTGGGAAAGATAAGGGCTGTGCAGTTGTGAGTTTTTTTGATGCCTAAAAACTATTTTCTAACAATACTAGCCAGTGTCTTGGGGCACCCAGAAAATCTATAAATAATTAATTTGGTTTAATGAGAAAGAGTTTTTCTGCACCTTTCATTATATGAACCTTTAGCAAAGGAGATTTCTCCCATGTTATATAGTTCTTATGATAGATAAATTCCCTCATTTCCCCATGAGGCAAGAGAAACAATGTTGGAAAGTAGTGGAATAATTTGAAAGTTATGAGACTACCATAGCATTCACAGGAAACTTAAGTATGTGCTATAAACCCTGACCCCCAAGCTTAATTAGTAAGCCCTCAGCAATGAAACAAAGGAAAGCTACTGCATCACAGGTAAGGTTGTATGTTGATGGCATGTTGACCTCATTGTTACCATGTCCTCATACAGATAGGTCGTCTGGTCCCCACCATTCCGCTTATTGTGATCGTGTATATATTTTTATTTTAAAGATCTGTTTGAACCAGACTTTGTTTCTTCTTTGACCTGCTTTCATCACTGCCCATGCCTATCCCATTCCACTAGGTGGCATTATCACCCAAGAGAATACCATGGCTGCACCTGCTTCAAGAAGCAGCCAAGCCACTGGCTGGGGTGTGGCTTTCCGCTTCTGGGGTGTTTTTTTTCAT